>NC_090726.1:85666269-85668063 GCF_036898095.1 Palaemon carinicauda | reverse complement strand
CCATTTCCATGCCAAGGGCCACATTACATGAAATGCTTGATGGCGCAGGCTACAAAGAAAATTAATATTAGAATCATAATTCATTGTGCAGTAACTAAAGGAGAGTACCTTCCCCCAAGGAGTGACGATCAATTTCCTTATATCCAAGCCCTTTTTTACCAAGTATGTAGATCCACTTAAAGAGTTTACACACTGTGTCAAAAGATATTTCCCTATACTTACATATATATGAATAGTTCTATTCCAAAAAAAAGAAAAGAAAAATAAATCAACAAAAAATAAGGTAAAAATAGAAAAATAGAATCTCATATAGTTCGGTTTATATTGACCTCCCGATAGCAATTAAAGCACATATGATATACAAAATATTAAAAAAAAAATATATAAACAACTCAGATACTAGTATTTAGATATATATATATATATATATATATATATATATACAAACATTAATATGTACATATATATAACACTTGATTTATCTAGATTCAGTTATACTATCTAATCATAGACATTTTTCATTGTCAAATGACCAGGTAAAACAGATGAAGTTCAGGTAGTTATGTTTCCACACAGGCTACCAGAAGATTGTTGAACACAAAGTGTCTGGACCTCAGTTTCTCAAAGTAAGTAAATCTTGTCGCAAATTGACAATATATTCCTTAAAGTTTTCCAAAAAAGATGAGAAGTCAGTTCCATTATTTTTGTATAATTCATGACAAGCAGGAAAGTGTGTTGAAGCACTCACGGAGAAGTTGCAGTTTTATACAGAGAGAATTTTAAAAAGACGTTGCGAACAATTGTACTCAAGTGCAAAACAGAGGCATACTGGAAATTATTCGAAACTTCATGGGCTCCATCATCGATATATACACCGGGTTGTTATCAAATATGCTTACATGTATAGAGAGAGAGAGAGAGAGAGAGAGAGAGAGAGAGAGAGAGAGAGAGAGAAATTGAATTTGTGGTTTTAATTCTATTTCATCATTTATAATTTTTTTATCTTTTTAGCATTCTGGAGGGATCATTTTAGGTCTAGTAAGGTTTTGTGATATTAAATTATAGTGCATAATCAGGTCAGTGTTGGAGGGGCATAAAAAAATTCCCTTGCGGTCCAAATCCGGTGCCATATGCATGAATCTGGTGAATACTGGAAGCCCGTCATCTTGATATGGTGATACACAGCGTGCTTGGCTGGAACCCGTTGGCATTTGATGAAGTTCTGGACGGAAAAAAATCTTTGTAAAACATTAGGAGGGGGGTGTAGGCATCTGTGGTTGCACTGATATGGAGAGTGAGGTCGGAGGTGGCAGGCTGGAGAGCCGTCAGGAGTAAGAATTCGCGTTGATTAAACATCGGTTAGCTACATCGACCAGAAGTGGTAAATATGAAAAGAAATCCGCACCAAGGATTGGCAATGTGACGTCAGCAACGAGATACTTCCAAATATATTTAGCGCTTCCAAACAATAATGTGAGGGTTTCATTACTGTGGGTCGGTATCGCAGATCCTTTGACAGCTACTAGGTGGATGTCAGCAGACTTAGACAGACCATATCGTCTCCTGGAGAGTGGCCTTGGTAGAAGAGAACGGCAAGCATTAGTGTTTACCAAGAATCGCGCGACCGTAATTACATCATGTAAAAAGAAAATTCTAGCGACAAGGGAGGCCACTGCCACACGCAATGGCCTGATTACAAGTTTTTAGCCCACTGATAACCATTCACACATTTCTTCGCAGCAGCTCCAATCTGGAGGGGTAATAGCATAACTGTCGCCTATGGGCAGCAGAAAG
>NC_090726.1:85643769-85656269 GCF_036898095.1 Palaemon carinicauda | reverse complement strand
TTCGATACTCTGATTGTGAAATCAGTCCTCCTTACCTCACAGTGTTAAGTATAAGGGGGGACGGTGCCTTGTACACTTCTCTACACCTAGGTGTTCGACCCCCTTTTTACCTGTAATTCCCAAGTTGGAGGAATCTCCTTATATTAATTCTGAATGGAGGTAACAGCATTGGCTTGCAGGGGATACACGGTTATGTGTCTCCTACTATCCCTTTATAGCTTCCTGTCCTAAGCTATTTTGTTAAAAGATGACTTTTGCAAATTGTTTATCAGTCTGATAATCAATGGAATATTCATTTTTGTTCTCCTTTCCTTACAGGAGGAACACCATATGATGCATCGCAGTCTTTTGCAGGTATAAGAGTGAGTATTTTCACGGACATAATACCTGCAGGTTTCATGCCCCCAGCAATATTATTTCCAAATCCCCAACCCCTTCTGAGACCCTCCGACCTGTAAGTAGGCCGGACCTTATTGTCCGAAGGTCTCGAAAATCCCAAGTTAATAGAATATACGGATACAGCTCTTAACACTTACGCATTTGGGTGTGAGGTTTCTAAAATCTCTCCGAAACCATACCTACCAATATTACAGCTTCCTAAAGGTGCGACATCTTGTCCCCCATGTGCATACACGATGGCAGTCGCAAGCTGTCAAACTACAGTTGGTTTGGTTTCGGGTGTTGTCTGAAACAAAAAATGCAGTTCAGTTACAAACTCGCAAAAACACGGAAACTTAACAAATTGGACCGAAGATTTCACTTAATCATTGTGGTAACTGGCAAATTACCCTTTTACTGGCCCGTAGTGATAACAACGACAGCAGTCATTGATTCACTGTCACATCTGACTCCGCCGCCGAGAGCCGGCAGTGTGTGCCCTTGGTCACCACTCAGTCAATGGCTGGGTTGGTATGCCTTCAGTCGGCAGCCCGCCGACAACCGGTGGAATGCCGACAGCCCGAGGAGTCGCCGATGATTCAGCGGGCTGCTGGCTATGCGTATAGTTTTCACCACTACCCAGTCACATTGAATGCTGGCTAGGATGGTGTGCCTTCTGTCGGCGACCTGCTGACGGCCGATGAGTCACTGACATGCCGTAAAATTGCTAGCCATATCGGTACTGAAGTACTGTGCCAGTTGACTTACTCCCAAGTACTAGCCTTGACGGTAATATGCCAGTTGTACAGGTGTATACAATACCCTGTACATCTGTAGTATAGGACCAAATCACAGACAGAAATCTTTGGTACATATAATAGAATAGTTTTCCAATACGCTGTGCTTCTAAGCACAATCTTTTGCTGAGACCTACCTGATTTGGGGACTCACTTCCCCCTTTTCTTACGCTGACTCTTCATCAGTCTCTTTGATTCTCATTATCAATTCCATGGATGTGGGTGCTGTTAACGCTACTCTATCCTTATGGGCTAGAATCTTCCATTGGGCCCTACTTAAAGGGGATGCCCTAGAATCAATAATTAGGAAGGCCGCAGCAGTTGGCTGGAGGGATTCACACGTATGTGTCTCTCCTATTCTTTTCCAGCGTACTTATCTTAAGCTTTATACAATAGAAAGGAATCTTCTATTACAGTGAAACACTGAGAAGCTGATATAGGCAAACGGTCAGTTATGACCTAAAAGGAGGACGGAAAAGTTTCTAAGTTCTCCTTGGGATGTTAAACAGCATCCCACAGTTATAATGACTATTGTTCCACAAACGGTCAGATATGTACACCTTCTGATCATGCGAGGCAAACAGACGCTTCTGGTAGGAGAGAGGTTCCTTCCAGATCGCTGGACCTTCGATCCTTGGGTCTAAAGCCTAACCAAGATGAGACAAGATTGGAAATTGACATACCTCCACCATCCTTTCCTCAACTCTTCCTACATTCCTAATCCCCCCTGGAAGAGTATACCTTAGAGCTCTAGAGCATATTAGCGGTAAGGAAAGTAGAGTCCATCGATTTCCATGGAAGGATGTTTGGTGTTCACGTGAAGGACTCAAGAAAACTCTGAGTCATTTTGGAGTTGGCACCACTCAAAAAGTTCCAATAAAACAGCAAGTTCAGAATGTTAATCCTTCTGAACATAAGGACCTTATTCAGTAAGGGGCGTTCGCAGTCTGGCCAGACCAGAAGGATGTCTATCGGCAACTTCCAGTCAGTCACCCCCTCCCCTCCTACCTAGGATCCAAGTTACAGAAGATTACATATATCCTAGACAAGATTCTCGTCGGACTAGCTTCAGTCCTAGGATCTTCACGGAATTGGCAGACACAGTCAAGCGAAACCAAGCCAAGAAATAGTTCAGGCAACAATGGACCTGGACGACAGGCTTGGGTAGGGCAGTACCCGAAACGGCTGTCTATGAGCATCCATGGAGATGACTTTAAGAAGTCTCGATTCTCTCCAGCTCAGGGGCTGCAATGTTTTTAAAAAATCACTGAAACCTGTGGTCACCCTAACTCTCCTTTATCTTGGGGATGTAAAAGGATATCGCAAGGTCGGTCAAGAGACTATGGTAATAAGTCAGGATTCCAAGACGCTAATAGGGAGGAGTTTTGAACTCTCTCCAGTTCACGATAATGACAGACCCAGTGCTATTAACACAGCTGTAAGATTCGTTAAGAGGCTGGAGAAGATACGCATCAAACGCTCGAAGAGATCTAATAGGACCAATGATGGTCATTCCTTCTTCGCTTACCCTACAATGACCAAAAGCCACAAGCCCGTAGGCAATGTTTGCCCTGTAATGCGTGGAGAAACTCTCTCCACGCAGATCAGACCTCCTCAGGCTGATCTGGGGCATCAAAGCGATAATGAGGCGTCAAAACTGTCGAGGATAAGGGACGTCTCATTTCATTAGGGAATGTTAGCCATCCCTTCCTTAAGGGAATGGCACCTATCAGAAGCTCATGTATAAATGATCCGCAAGGTGACAGCGGATGCTCCTCTCGGGCTCAAGCCAATAGAGTTGGAATGGTCCACGGACGCAGACCCATTCCCTCCCAGATGGAAACAAGTCCCCGAGCTGCAGATCGATCTCTTCGTCACGAGCGTCATCAAGATACTATTTCGATATATAGCCCCATATGAGGATCCTCTAGTGGAGATAACACACATCATGTCTCTAGAATAGAAGGGATGGACTTAGGAATTCCTGTTCAGCCCATCCAATCTCCTGCAGCAGGCCCTCTACATGCTCAGACCCTTTCATGGAAGAGGGACTCTGTTGGCTCCCAGGTAGCCCAAGAACACCCCGTTCCCTGTAATGAGGAACTGAGGCTGAGGCTGGTCCTAGTTCTGCCCCTAGGATTATCCAGGAGGTTCAGAAGTTTTCTGCCTTAGATTTATCACAGAGCACCTGATCTCTTAATCTTATGAATTCCTTGCCCTAACGGTTAGGAAAAAGACTTGGGATCTCAAAAGGCAAAATAGAATTCCTAGAAAAATACAAGTGTAGTCAACTAGAAGACAATACGAGTCTTCTTAGGAAAAATAAGTTGCTTTGTAAAGCAAAAGGACCGAAAGGAATCTCATGATCTTCTGCCTGTCCTTCTCTGTCCACCCCTATAATCAAGGTCTGGCGGCCAACAGCACAATGGCCTTTGAGAAAGGAGGCAGTGCATCCTTGGATACTATGATAAGATTGGTTCCTCGGCCCTGTCCCCATATGAACCCTTGAGTAAGCACCAAGAGTATGGCCAGCTTTGCGAGAGAGGTCGCTTGATTGGATCATTGCATCCATGGACCAATATCTATATGCAAGTCAGCCTCGACTAGACCTCTTCTATATGCCCTTTAAGAGGATCAGACGAATTAAATCTTTAATAAGATTCCGAAGACTAGGCCTGCAGCACTACCAAAGCCCATCTCATGGTCTTTGGACAAGGTCCTACATTATGCCTCACCTGTGAACAATGAGGATTGTTCCCTCAAGGATCTAACCCAAGAGGTTATTTTTCTGTTAGCTATAGCCTCTGGGGCTAGAGTTAGTGAAATAGTGGCCCTATCTGGGGATGAGGGCCACATTAAGTGGAGAACTGCATCTCTTTCCTGATCCAACATTTCTCACTAAGGACGAGCTACCCACTAAGAGAATCTACCCAATGAAGGAAGATGTCTCTCTAAGGTGCCTAAGGTTTATATTCGTAGAACTTCAGACTTCAGGAGAAACAGTTCTTTACAGGAGAAACCACTGGTTCAAACTATCCCTACAACTGAGGGCGAAGCTCACCTACCTTATTCGCGGAGCGGATCCTGACAGTACTCTGCAGATAGTGATCCGAGAAAAATTGCTTCATCACTGAACTTTTCAGTGTGTGGACTTAAGCCTCTTCGCTCATTTACTGGTCGGAGGTTGTCCAGAGTGTCTTACAGACACTATGCTAAGCAAGTATATGGATTGAAGCATTATGTGGTGGCGGCAGGTGGTATTTTGGACCCGGTCGTCTAGCTCTGCGATGAACAGTATATTGATTGGGACTATCAATTAAAAGGAGAAGGGGTCAGTATTTTTCATGTGACCTCCCTTTGAATAAGTGTTGCCAAGGTAACACCAAATCTGTTCAGAATCTCAGGTGTGAAATTATACTGATAACACTAGTGGCGTGTGTACATAGTACACAGCGTTGTTAGACTATATCATGTACAGAAATTATAAAGAGAAGTCTTATTAAAAGAGCTTTTCTTCAGTCTGAGAGTGGCACTCATCATTTCTTCCCCTTTCAAAAAAGGGAACATTAATTTCTTTATGTCTCTTGTATAATTTCCTTATCATGCTGCATTCATTTAGCATGTAGTCATTTATTAGAAATAAATGTGTATTAAAATGCAGTTGCGTCCTAATTCGCCAGACAATTGCATGATCAAGATGCCAGAGTTACTTGACTTACTCATGTAAGTATTTCTCATATCATTGTATGCTTACAAACAACGGATGGGGACACTGATATTGGTTCGGCAATATATACAGTCCTTAAGACCGTTTGTATTCTCAGTGTATACTTATGTTTGTTCATACAATATATGCTACCTTGAGGCCCCTTTTCTGATGTCTAAAATGACTCTTCCCTACAGGGGGCAGGAAGCACTAACATTGTTATGCTTAGAGATAATGAGGGATAATGGTAACGTCATTTATCTCAATTGGCCCTTTTGGCCGTAGATATATTGTCCCAAGGTTAAGGCACTAATGAAAATCCACAGATACATTAATTCTCTGGTATGCTTCCATCAGGACGTCATGGCTTGAGCCCAAAAAATGGATTCTGAGCGAAGCGAAAAATCTATTTTGGGGTTAGATGGCCATGACATCCTGATGAACCCAACCTTCTTTTCTATGAAAAAATCTTCACAGTTTCCCTCCCGAACCTCTGTATCTGTAATACCATGCTCAATGCTACAAGGAATGACCGCCAGAGGGAATTGGCGCGGTTGTGATACGATAGTAGTAGGGAACCAGGGAAACCTCTGATGCGGCTACCCTTCTAATTCTGCCATGTATCCCCCTCGAAGCGTAAAGGCTATTTGGGGTGCAAATTCCCATGTGGCGTGACAGGAATACGTCCCCTGATTATATACGATATCCTTGAGAGTAAATCTTAAGGGTACTCGTGCCAGATGTTAGAATTCTGTGAAACCTTTGCTTTGATTCTCTGGAAATATCACTGTAGTCATATATACTCTTCGGAAGCTACTAAAGGAATCTTCCATCAGGACGTCATGGCCATCTCACCCAAAAGTAGATTTTTCTGTTAAATATATATATATATATATATATATATATATATATATATATATATATATATATATATATATATATATATACATATGATTTCACAGAAGAAGAGAATCAGATAATTTTCCTGTGAGAACAAAGGACTTTGATAATACTATCTTAAAGGCCTGCACTGCCAGGGAAGATACATGGGCTACAAAGGTAAAGGGTAGAATACAGAATTGTCATGATCTTCATGCAGCAGATGCTGTTTAATACCAAGAAAGCAGTATAAATTTCAGAACCAGATGTTTCATGTCAAATGCTGTACCTGATGGTATGTTTTGAAAACTTTATAGACATCTTGTAGTTTATATTATTCAAGTTATTAAGAATAACCAATGAAATTTGGCACTACATACCCGTGTGTCTCATTAATAATATCCTGACAAAATAATTCCATATATCTTATCAAAACTTTATACATCATGAATAAATTATACATTTTCAGAAACACCATCATAGAAGTTCAAGTCTGGTCGACCATAAGAGGCTGAAAGACATGAAACATTTATGTATATGACCAAATCCCTTGAATGATGATGAAATGACAATCGTTACAGATATCATTGAAAGAATGAGTGTTTATCTACACCATGATTGCAGTCCATATAGTTTCAAGTATATGAAGGAAAGGCTACTTAAACATTTTGGCTAAAAAATTGTAATAACTGAACTTAATGGTCAAAAGAATGTGGTAACGCTCAAAACTACAGCAACAGCAATGTTACTTCAATTTTACAAAAACTCTATGGATCAATATGCAGAGAAAGAGAAACTCCGTATAATCGAGACAGTAGGCAAATTACTGAAGAATGACATTCAGTGTATTAAAGCTTCCTCACAGTAGTTAAGTTTCATTAAAAAACTCAGTATGTCTCATTTCAGAATCATTGAAAATTTCCCTTGGCAATGTAACCACAGGAAAAAATACAGATGTGAAGTGTGCCTCTCTTGCATATGCTATTTTGCAAGCTGACAGACCTGAAGTTTTAACCTGGCCTCTTCAACTGAGGCTTGGGGTACAAATGCACCACCAATTTGGCTCAAGATTTCTTATTGACTCTCTAACCAAACATGGATTTTGCAGCTTATATGAGACAGTCAAACAATTTGAACAAAATGCAACTATAACACAAGGCTCGGATATTTCATCTAATACAATAGATGGTCAGTTTATCCAGTTTGTTGCTACAATATACAGTAGACCACAATATCAGAACGGTATCTGGATATAATACATTCCATGGCCCGGGGGGTGTGATTTCTACTATCACTCCAGGCATTGAACACTTCAAGGTAGTGAAGAGAGTTTTAGTATCAGCAAAGGACACTGCTGATGTTGGGAAGATCATTATCCATTTCTATCCAGAAAAAATACACAACAATGCTCAATACTACGTATGGACCAGTACAAATATTAGGTGTAAGAAACCCAACATGAAATCTCAATGGTTTGTGGAGTGCATCAATGCTCCTCAAGCTTCCCTGGCATGCATGGTCTGGTGTAATGCTGGGTGTGTATAATGGAGATCGTCCAGGCAAATCTTTTGTATTATTCCTTCTAATGATGAGTATGGATTCAAGTAATAATACTAGGATATATTCTATTTTGCACTAATTATATCAACAAACACAGAGGTGTGATGTTACACCAATAATAACATTCGACCAACCGCTGTGGTTGAAGTAAATGCTTATCATTGATAATGAAAATAAATCATATGATTTGAAGCCAATAGTCTTGAGATTAGGTGGTCTCATGTACAGATGAGTCACTTGGGCTGTTTTGGTTATTTGATGGCAGGTTTAGGTCTAAAAGAGCTCCTTGAAGTGATATAAGCTGAAAATGCTGTAGGACATATTCTCAGTGGACCTGTTATTTTGCGTGCTATCCGTACCCACATCTTAGTAAATGCTGTATTGAACAAATTATCACTTTCAAGTAAACTGAGTGAGTAAGATCTATATGAAGTGTCACAACTGTATGAAGAGCTTTTAAATAAAAAAAAAAACCAGCTGAAGAACTTTGTTGTGCTATATGCTGAAGAACCTTATGCAACATGCAGCTGACGCAAGGGATAACTTAAAGTTACAATGTCTCTCAAAATTTTGGCTGCATTACATGAACATATTTATTAAAGCTGAGAGGACAGGGTACTGGGAGCTCCATCTACTATCCCTGTAAGAGATGCATTCTTAATTTGCTACATCTGGTCATAACCTGTATGCCAACACATCTAGATTACATCTGGAAAGCAGTTCACATGGGAAAACCAGCATGTTGTTATGTGAAAAGCCCGTTCTACAAGAGATAAGGGAAGAAACTTGATTTTTGGGTCAAGATCACGAATTTTAATTTTACTGCTCTACTGTAGCCTTGAGGTGTGTACTGTTGTCAGACGAAAGATGAAAGCAATCTGGACTATTTAAGTAGGTAAAAATTGCAATTTTGTGCATGCATATGCTAACCCCACAATCTACCTGACAGCCATATCATCCAGCGACCTATTTATTTTGCAATTAGTTTCTTTGGTATTGGAATGTATTAAACACTAGTTTTCCTACAAATATGTTCTACAGGATTCATACGAATATAAGTGAAACTGTGGGCTTATTTGATGATATTGAGGAGGACTTATCATTAGTGCTATCAGATGATGAAGATCATACAATTTGCTCTGATAATATTACTGATGCAACAAGTGTTTGTGTTGCTGGTGACACTAAAAGAAACAAGAAGAAAGAGCTATCTATTACTCCACCGAAAA
The DNA here is from genome assembly GCF_036898095.1 of Palaemon carinicauda. Taxonomy (NCBI): domain Eukaryota; kingdom Metazoa; phylum Arthropoda; class Malacostraca; order Decapoda; family Palaemonidae; genus Palaemon; species Palaemon carinicauda. Next base: position 85,647,720 of record NC_090726.1, on the reverse strand, counting down.
AGAAAAAGAAAGTATATGCAAGCAGAGGAGATGCATATCAGCCAGGAGCCTGTTAGAGTACCAAACCTGGCATGTTATGAACCGCCCCCCCCCCCATGCAGCAATAGAAAAATATGCATGTCTAAAAGAGGGGATAATATCTTTTTATAAAAGAGGGGACCAGGAGCCTTGTACACTTTCCAGATCAGCTTTAGCAACAAGTGGGAGTACATCAAAACTTTAAACTGTTATTTCTCAAGATAGTATTTTTTGTTATCAAATTGCTATCTACTTCCTTATTCATGGACCAATTTCTAAAATTAAAAAAGTATTATAATTCTGGATGATTGTAGAAATAAAGTATATTACAAGATTTTTCTCAATACCACCCACCACCCCAACCACCCCCCCCCCCCAAAAAAAAAAGAAAAAAAATAATTGGAAAAAGATTTGAATTTTTTATTTTTTTTTGTTTTTTACGAGATAGAACAAAAAAATATAAGGAAATTTGAGAATATGCAACTGTGGCTGTATTATATATACTATAAGACCTATGTTGGTTTTAAGATTTTGAGAATTGATTCTTAAATAAGGGAGGAGATGAATTTTTAAAATAAGAGAAAAAGACCACAAAATTAATATTATTATTATTATTATTATTATTATTATTATTATTATTATTATTATATATTATTATTATTATTATCAATATTATTATTATTATTATTATTATTATTATTATTATTATTATTACTTGCTAAGCTACAACCCTAGTAGGAAAAGCAGGATGTTATAAGCCAAGGGGCTCCAACAGGGAAAATAGCTTAGTGAGGAAAGGAAAAAAGGAAAATAAAATATTTCAGGAAGAGTAACATTAAAATAAATATCTCCCATATAAACCATAAAAATTCCAACAAAACAACAGGAAAAGAAACAACATAGAAAAGTGTGCTCGAGTGTATTCTCAAGCAAGAGAGCTCTAACCCAAGGCAGTGGAAGACCATGGTACAGATGTTATGGCACTATCCAAGAGTAGAGAACAATGGTTTGATTTTGGAGTGTCCGTCTCATAGAAGAGCTTCTTACCATAGCTAAAGTGTTTCTTCTACCCTTACCAAGAGGAAAGTGGCCACTGAACAATTACAGTGCAGAAACCCCTTGAGTAAAGAAGAATTATTTGATAATCTGTTTTGTCAGGTGTATGAGGACAGAGGAGAATATGTAAAAACAAGAAAAAAACAAAAACAAAAACAAATATTCAACTTAGGGAGACTAAAATTGTCTGAGGTATTGTGTACATATAGATGCATATTATGTAAAAATTTCAATGTCATAGTGCAAAAATGACCTCTCCCTCGAGTTTCTTCCCTTAGTCATTGAATATGATGAACCTTTCAGTGATGATTGACCTTTAAGTAACATTGGAACCAGAGTTACAGTCAATGATGATGTCGATGCTGATGGTATAACTACATTTAGAAATAAAACTCTGGATGATAATATTGGAGAATATCCGATGAATTACTCATTCAATAGGAAAAAGCAAGCTATTACACTAGGCCCAAAAAGTATAGTGAAGGTATACCAAAATACCATTCAATGTTGACCCACAATTAATGTTTCAGCAGTTATTGATAAATGGGAATAGATCAAAAGATATGGAACTTGAGGAATTATAGAAATATGAACTATCTAGTTTCCCAACATCTAGGTTTGACATAGTTTGCAAATTGAAACAAGCAAATAAGTTTAACATGGCATATCATTTGTGGAAACTGTATGATCAAATTGAATCACCAACTGCTAGTAAAGTTCGGTATGTCTTAGACGGAGGTTCACTCATTCATAAAGTAGGATGGAAACCTGGCCAAACCTATGATGAAATATGCCAAATATACGTCTATCAAGTTGATAAGAAATATGGTGAATGACCTATAATCGTATTAGATGGATACCCTAATGAACCAACAACAAAGGACTTAACCCATAAGTGGAACTCTAATAAACTTTATTGGTCATATGTAATTGAAGTAGAAGAAGGAAAGATTTTTCTCAACTAAACAGAACAAACAGAATTGTATTGACCACCTGTCTGTAAAATTGAATGAAATTGACTGAGACAGCTCATGCTAAAAGCGATGCTGATCTTTAAATAGTACATAAAGTGGTAGAATCAGCATCTAATGCATGCAGAGCAGGGATTAGGAACGACACTGATATATTGCCCCTTCTGTGATACTATGGGGATTTACATTCTAATGACCTACTCCTTCTTCCACAACAGGTCAGCAAATCAAGATGCAAGGTATGGAACATACATAAACTGAAAAAAATCTCTTGGTTGAGCAGTATGTAAGAGTATTCTCGTCGTATATGCTATCGTGAGGTGTGGCACAACCTGAAGACCATTTGCACTAAAAAAGGCCAAGGGCAAAAACTTCATTGAGAAAGCTGCAGAGTTTTAGAGTATTAGAGCACCCTATATTGTTATTGTGGCAACAGAATAACGAGTGCTAGTGTCTGCTTACAATGGTTGTCTGAGAGATGATCTTGACAAGCAAAGCTATAATAGGCTTTACTCAGAAGTAGCAACCAGTATGATATATATATAGCCCCATACACTTCCCCCAACACCAAATTCCATAGCTACAGTGTGTACTGTCAGTTACAGCAGTGGCCTTGGAATGATATTGATCCACCTGTGTGGGGATGGAAAATATATGGTGGTGTGATAAGTCCACTAATGAAGGAGAAGCCTCCTGTACCTCAGTCTCTTCCTAATATGATAAGGTGTAATTGTAAGCAGGACTGCAACAGCCGGGGAAAAAAATGGTCTCTATTGCTCCAAAGCCTTTGGAGAATGTCATGGAGATGGCTGCCTGAACTCGTGTGCTATTGCATTTCTTGATGATCCTAACAAGTTTGATTAATACCTTTAAACTAGAAAATATAGTTGTTATGCTATGTTATACTGTGATTTAGATAAACGATGTAATTATTGATATATTGAATATGTCACATTAGTCTTTTAGTCTTACACTTTGTATGTTAATAATAATAATAATAATAATAATAATAATAATAATAATAATAATAATAATAATAATAATAATAATAACTAGAATGCAACTGGCTAAAGCCAGTGGCGGAGGATTCCCCTGCAAAATAGGTGTGGAAATGCTTTCATCAACCAGTAAAAGATATTGTGTGATGGTTTATTGGTCTAATGACCCCTTGACTAAATTTTGAGTTATGTTAACAAACTATTCTAAAGCAATTTATCTGTATAATAGCAGGTATATGGAGGTAAAACTTTTGCAAAAATGGCATATATAGAGAAATTGACCTTTGAAATTGAAGACAATGGGCACTTACAAGGTCCTGTGAAGGTCACGGATTAAATATGACCCCTTATTTTGAAAGAGCATGTGCGAATGGGGGTTTGGGTGACAACACAACATCACTTTTAGCTCACGTTAAATTTTTTCCATGAAATAGCCATATGACCTTGAAAACGAGGCTCAAGGTCAAATTTGACATTTGATTTGAAAGTTTTATACATATGTTTGGGGTAGTTTACTATAGTGTGCTATGACCAAAAAAACCCCGTATTTCGTGGAGAAATTGCCAAAGTCACGATTTCTGCAATGTCAAAAAGAGTTAAAAGTTAAGCTAAACTTGGATAAATATATAGGGGATCATATGCCACTAAGATCAGGGCTCTGGGCCTTCCGGTTTTTGAGATCTCGGAAACAAACCTGTTTTGAGCCAGTTTTGGCCATTAGCGACCTTGACCTTGACCTACTTGCATTAAAGTAGGGCAATATCTGGTGATTTACCTCTGTATCATTGTCCATAAGGCCTTAGTCATACGGTTTATACTTTAGGCCTAATGGCAATTTCATATTTTACAAATTTTGCCTTTAAAAGCCCCTGTGACCTTTAAAAGTAGGTCAAGGTCAGTTAAACTGG
>NC_090726.1:85631269-85638769 GCF_036898095.1 Palaemon carinicauda | reverse complement strand
TGGACTAGCATACAGATACCTTAAACAGATGCACGTAGAAGTAAAAACTTTATCATTATACTAATAAAACTGGAGACACAAAAGACCTGAAAAACTGGCGCCCTAATTTATAAAACATTTACAAAGATGCTATTAGGCTCATAAAGACAGCTAGAATTTAGTCAACTAATAGTCCAGGCCGGTTTGATAAGAGACACTTAACAATGGACCATATACAGCACATGTAATTGGCCAGCTAATGAAAAAATCTAGAGTATGTTAAATCTCTATATATGGCTTTTACTGACTATGGGAGAGCTTTTGATTCTGTAAACAACTCAGTGGTGATAAAAGCCCTTCAGAGACAAGGAATATAGGAATCTTATGATAAACTAGTCGAAGATATTTATACAGGATGCACGGCAATCCTGAAACTACGAAAAATTGTGAGAAAATTCCAATTGAAAAAGGATTTATACAGGGTCACCCAATCTCTCCTAAATCATTCATAGCGTGCCAAACAGAAGTTTTTATTCAATTGAAATGCGAAATTGTGTGAACTATTATTAAGGAGGAATACGTATATAACTTGAGATTTGCAAAGGACATAGTTATGCTTTGGGAATTATTGGAGGAATTGCAAAAGATTATAGTAGATTTGAATAGAGAAAGCAGAAATTTTGGACTGAAAATTAATATGAGTAAAACTAAGGCAATGTTCAATGAAAATGCAGAAAAAACAAATATGAGTTATGGACGAACCTTGAAAAATTGTTCTTGAATGTACATACTTGGGCCATAAAATAAGTTTTTCCCCAGGACACGAAACCGAAATTAATAGAAGGCTAAGCATGGGAGAGAGAACTTTTGGAAAACAAAATGAGATGAGGAAAAGTTAAATACCACTTTCTCTTGAAAGAAAATTCTCTAATCCGATGGTCTTTCCAGATTTAACTTATGCATAAGACCGCAGGGGACTAACTTAAGCATTAATACATAAGCTAGTTACAATGCAGAGAGCTATGGAAATAATAATGACGGGCATAACACTAAGAAACAGAAAAAGACCTACATGGATACGAGAGCAAACTAAAATCGAGGATATTCCAATAATATATAGGAAGAAATGAATATGGGCAAGACTTATAATGAGAATGACAGATAATAAATGCAATAAGAATGTTTCACTAAGGATTACAAAATAAGCAAGGGAAGGAAGAGTAGACGATGGATTGACAAATTACGAAACTTTGCGGGTATAGACTAGCATAGCAACACCATACACAGACTCAAGTGGAAGGACTGTTTAAGCTTGCCGCACACTGAGCCGGAACGGAACCGCCACCGAAGCCACCAAAGCCTCAGAACAGAACAGAAACGACGTCCAGCGCGCACACTGAGCCCGAAGCCACAGAACGGAACTGACGCCGAATTTTATATAAACGAAGGAAGTTTTCCTTAATCATAACTGAGTTTTTATTTAATTTATGTTACAATGATTAGATATTCTGTATATCAATCTTTTATGGAATCCGTAAGCCAGATGTTTATATGTTTTCAAAAAAGGAAGAATAATAATAATAATAATAATAATAATAATAATAATAATAACGATTATAATAACAATAAATAATCATTCCCAAATTCTTTGTATTAAATCATATATTCACATCATTGTTATTGAAGTACATTCGTTAAATTTCTGACAGCAAAAAAAAAATAAAAAATAAAAATAATAATAATAATAATAATAATAATAATAATAATAATAAATAATAATAATAATTGATAATCACTCCAAAATTCTTTGTATTAAATCATATGTTCATATCATTGTTATTAAAGTACATTCGTCAAATTTCTGACATCAGCAAAAAAAAAAAAAAAAAAAAAATTAATAATAATAATAATAATAATAATAATAATAATAAACAATTGTAATAAATAATAATCACTTCTAAAATCTTTGTATGAAATCATATGTTTACATCAGTGTTATTAAAATACATTCGTCAAATTTCTGACATCAGAAAAATATTGGTTGCTATCACGCTAACCTCCGAATTCCTCAGCAACCCTCTCCAAAACAACCACTGTAGTCGTTCTACGCATGCGCAGCCTGTCAGACGCCACCGACGCTTCAGAAAAAATATCTTTCAAAGAATACTGCGTCGGTTCCGTTCTGTTCTGGCTAGTCGGTTCTGTTCTGTTCTGGTCCAGTGTGCGCAGTCAGGTTAGATTGCATGCTTTCGATTTCTATCGGACGTTTCGGTTCTGTTCGGGCGCGTCCGTTCGGGCTCAGTGTGCGGCAAGCTTAAAGCTTGTCGCACACTGAGCCAGAACGGAACCGCCCCTTAAGCCACCGAAGCCTCAGGACAGAACAGAAACGACGTCCAGTGCGCACACTGAGCCAGAAGCCACCGAACGGAACCAACGCAGAATTTTAAGCAAACGAAGGAAGTTTTCCTTAATCATAACTGAGTTTTTATTTAATTTTATCGAATGCATAAGCCAGATGTTTATATGTTTTCAAAAAAGAAATAATAATAATAATCATAATAATAATAATAATAATAATTAATAATCACTCCAAAATTCTTTGTATTAAATCATAAGTTCACATCATTGTTATTAAAGTACATTCGTCAAATTTCTGACGTCAGCAAAAAAAAGAAAATAATAATAATAATAATAATAATAATAATAATAATAATAATAATAATAATAATAATAATCACTCCTAAAATCTTTGTATTAAATCATATGTTTACATCATTGTTATTAAAATACACTCGTCAAATTTCTGACATCAGAAAAATATTGGTTGCTATCACACTAACCTCCAAATTCCTCAGCAACCCTCTCCAAAACAACCGCTGCAGTCGTTCTGCGCATGCGTAGCCTGTCAGACGCCACCGACGCTTCAGAAAAAATATCTTTCAAAGAATACTGTGTCGGTTCCGATATGTTCTGGCGCGTCAGCTCCGTTCTGTTCTGGCCCAATGTGCGCAGCCAGGTAAGAATGCATGCTTTCGATTTCTATCGGACGTTTCGGTTCTGATCGGGCGGTTCCGTTCGGGCTCAGTGTGCGACAAGCTTTAGGCTTTGGTTCTGTAGTGAACTATAGTCTATCTTTTTTTGCGGTGCATATTTGCACTTACTCACAGGGTTGCCCTTTTAGCTCGGAAAGGTCCCTGATACCTGATTGGTCGGAAGTATTTTTGTCCAAACACCTTCATTGTTCTCAAATAATTACCAAGTAATGTGAATCGAAACTTATTTACAAACCTATATTTCTCCATCAGATATATGTTTTGTCAATAAACATTGTGAAAGAATAAATATATTATAAAGTATCGTAATAGTAAGTCTAAATTTAATAACATAATGCGCTGAAGTGAACGACAGCAGCTTATTTTCGAATGCATGATTTGTAATTCTGTAATTTTTCACATATTTTAACACAAATTGGGATAAATTACACTCAGCATAAGTTAAACATGTTATTATAAACTTTTTTGGTTACCAGAATTTACCAAAAACATGGAATTAATAAAACCCGATATTTGTGAAAACTTGCTGGGAGGTAAAAGAACAGCCTGCAGCGGCCTGGCGGGAAAACACTCCCCGCTGACTGTCATAAACGCAGTTCTTTTTTTTTTTTTTTTTTTTGTAATTTGGTTCGGTCTATTCCTTTCCGTTTAAATAGTCTCGCAATTTCTCTCTTCGTAATATTTTGCTAAGTATTTTCCCACATTCCAGTTCCTCACCTAATATCTATCTATTTTCCTCGATATCCCTTCTTTTATATGTGGGATATCCGCACTACGATTACTTATTTCTTATCCTCTGTGGAAAATGTTGGGTGAAGGGAAGCGCGTGCTAGTGTCATTAAAAGAGTGTAGAGGCGGGAATAAAAAGAAAATACTATGCTTAATTTTTGCAAATATCGCTATCAAAGTAATCTCAATAACATAACACTGATTTCAACACTTACATAATTTAAGAGAATAAGCTGCTGTCGTTGAATTCGGCGCATTATGTTAATAAATTTACACTTACCATGACGATATTTTATAATATATTTATTCTTCCACATTGTTTATTAACAAAACATATCTGATGGAGAAACATAGGTTAGAAAATAAGTTTCGATTAACATTACTTGGGAATTATTTGAGAACAATGAAGGTGTTTGGACAAAAATACTTCTGACCAATCAGGTATCAGCAACCTTTCCGAGATAAAAGGGCACCCCTGTGAGTTTGAGCAAATATGCACCGCTAAAAAAATTGACTATAGTAACGGCTGAACGGGTGATGATATATATATATATATATATATATATATATATATATATATATATATATATATATATATATATATATATATATATATATATATATACATACATATATATATATATATATATATATATATATATATATATATATATATATATATATATATATATATATATATATATATATATATATTTACATATATATAAAACAATTAGAATAGCGCCAATTAGAATAGGCGACTAAAAGGGACGGGACGAGGGGACTGGGATCCCCCTCTCCTGTATAAAAAAATCTTGTGAGACAGCAACAAAGAGATGGAGCTGGGGGGAGAGTGACTGCTCCCCGCACTCTAGTTTTGGGGTGTTTGAATGTGCGTGGATTTAGTACGATAGAGAGTAAAAGATGTGAGATTGGAAGTATGTTTAGAAGTAGAAGGATGGATGTATTGGCCTTGTGTGAGACAAAGATGAAAAGAAAGGGTGAAGTGATGTTTGGTGAAATGTCTGGTAGAGTGTCTGGGATTGAAAGGGGAAGAGCGAGAGAGGGTGTGGCTTTATTGCTGAGTGAATGAATGACAGGTAAAGTAGTGGAATGGAAGGAGATATCATCTAGGTTAATATGGGTAAGGGTTAGGTTGGGTAGGGAATGTTGGGCGTTTGTCAGTGCGTATGGGCCAGGTAGTGAGAAAAGTGAAGAAGAGCGGAATGAGTTCTGGAATGAATTAACTAGGTGTGTAGAAGGACTGGGTAGAAAGAATTATGTAGTTGTTATGGGTGACTTAAATGCTAGAGTGGGCGCTGGAGAGGTAGAAGGTGTCATTGGGAAGTATGGCGTACCAGGTGAAAATGAGAGTGGTGAGAGACTGGTAGATATGTGTGTTGAACAAGATATGGTAATAAGTGCTAGCTTTTTTAAAAAGAAAGATAAAAATAAGTATACATGGGTAAGAGTGCCAAATGGAAGAGTAGTAGGAAGGGCATTAATGGATTATGTGTTGATAACTAAAAGAATGTTTGGAAGATTGAAAGACGTGCACGTGTTTAGGGGTATGGCTAACGGTATGTCTGATCATTTTTTAATGGAAGGAAAATTAGTTGTAGCAAAAGAGTGGGGGAATAGAGTAGGTGGATGTAAAAGGGAGCTAGTGAGTGTATAAGAGCTAATAAAACCGGGGGTAAAAAGTAAATATCAGGAAAGGTTGAAAATGGCATATGACGAGGTGAGAGTAAGAGAAACTGGTAATTTAGAGGAGTGGAAGTTAGCAAAAGAAAATTTTGTTGGGATTGCAAGTGATGTATGTGGCAAGAAGGTTGTTGGAGGCAGCATGAGGAAGGGCAGTGAATGGTGGAATGAAGGAGTGAAGGTAAAAGTGGAAGAGAAAAAGAGGGCTTTTGAAGAATGGCTGCAGAGTAATAGTATAGAGAAGTATGAAAAATATAGAGAGAAAAAGGTGGAAGCAAAGCGCAAGGTACGTGAGGCAAAGAGGGCAGCTGACCTGAGGTGGGGTCAGGGACTGGGTCAGTCATATGAAGAGAATAAGAAGAAGTTTTGGAAAGAAGTGAAGAGAGTAAGGAAGGCCGGCGCAAGAATTGAAGAGACAGTGCAAGATGGAAATGGAAGGTTGTTAAAAGGAGAGGAGGCAAGGAAAAGGTGGGGGGAACATTTAGAAAGTTTGCTGAATGTTGAGGATAATAGGGAGGCAGATATAATTGCTGTTCCAGGTGTTGAGGTGCCTGTGATGGGAGATGAGAATGAGAGAGAGATTACAATAGAGGAAGTGAGGAGAGCACTAGATGAAACGAGAGTAGGAAAAGCATCTGGTATGGATGGTGTGAAAGCTGAGATGTTGAAGGAAGGGGGTGTGACTGTACTTGAATGGTTGGTGAGATTGTTTAATGTGTGTTTTGTGTTGTCAATGGTACCAGTAGATTGGGTCTGTGCATGTATTGTACCACTATATAAGGGTAAGGGAGATGTGCATGAGTGTTGTAATTCAAGAGGCATTAGTTTGTTGAGTGTAGTTGGAAAAGTGTATGGTAGAGTACTGATTAATAGGATTAAGGATAAAACAGAGAATGCAATCTTGGAAGTACAGGCAAAAGGTAAGGAGGTGTATTTTGCGTTTATGGATCTGGAGAAAGCATATGATAGAGTTGATAGGGAAGCAATGTGGAATGTGATGAGGTTATATGGAGTTGGTGGAAGGTTGTTGCAAGCAGTGAAAAGTTTCTACAAAGGTAGTAAAGCATGTGTTAGAATAGGAAATGAAGTGAGCGATTAGTTTCCGGTGAGAGTGGGGCTGAGACAGGGATGTGTGATGTCGCCGTGGTTGTTTAACTTGTATGTAGATGGAATGGTGAGAGAGGTGAATGCTCGAGTGCTTGGACAAGGATTAAAACTGGTAGGCAAGAATGATCATGAATGGGAGGTAAATCAGTTGTTGTTTGCGGATGATACTGTACTGGTAGCAGACACAGAAGAGAAGCTTGACCGACTTGTGACAAAATTTGGAAGGGTGTGTGAGAGAAGGAAGTTGAGAGTTAATGTGGGTAGGAGTAAGGTTATGAGATGTACGAGAAGGGAAGGTGGTGCAAGGTTGAATGTCATGTTGAATGGAGAGTTACTTGAGGAGGTGGATCAGTTTAAGTACTTGGGGTCTGTTGTTGCAGCAAATGGTGGAGTGGAAGCAGATGTACGTCAGAGAGTCAATGAAGGTTGCAAAGTGTTGGGGGCAGTTAAGGGAGTAGTAAAAAATAGAGGGTTGAGCATGAATGTAAAGAGAGTTCTATATAAGAAAGTGATTGTACCAACTGTGATGTATGGATCGGAGTTGTGGGGAATGAAAGTGATGGAGAGACAGAAATTGAATGTGTTCGAGATGAAGTGTCTGAGGAGTATGGCTGGTGTATCTCGAGTAGATAGGGTTAGGAACGAAGTGGTGAGGGTGAGAACGGGTGTAAGAAATGAGTTAGCGGCTAGAGTGGATATGAATGTGTTGAGGTGGTTTGGCCATGTTGAGAGAATGGAAAATGGATGTCTGCTAAAGAAGGTGATGAATGCAAGAGTTGATGGGAGAAGTACAAGAGGAAGGCCAAGGTTTGGGTGGATGGATGGTGTGAAGAAAGCTCTGGGTGATAGGAGGATAGATGTGAGAGAGGCAAGAGAGCGTGCTAGAAATAGGAATGAATGGCGAGCAATTGTGACGCAGTTCTGGTAG
>NC_090726.1:85583769-85613769 GCF_036898095.1 Palaemon carinicauda | reverse complement strand
TCATATTTGATGCCTAGTGCTTCCATCAGACCATTAATATTGTTGCATGCCACTAAATCACCTTTCATTACAAAGAAATCTTTTAGGTGCTCCTGACGGTTCCGAAATTTTGAAATGTTCATGTCAGGTGCTAAGAGATTCCACTGTTGAAGACGAAAGCCTAGCAACTCTGCCTTATTCTTGGGTAGTTGCAGATCCCTGGCAAGGTCATGGACAGAGGCGTAACAATAGGGTGGCAGAGGTGGCAAACTGCCACGGGCCCAGGGCCTATAATGATTAAAGGGGCCCATTGACGTAGAGTTACAGAAAGGGACCCAAGGGACCCAAGGGATATGGGCCCATGGCCGTAAAAAGAAGAAAAAAAAATATGCTACTGCCTACTGTTATATTTTAGTGATTTAGAAAAAAAAAATTTCAAATTCCTCAACATAATACTGGTAAATGATTATTAACAGAAACTGAGAAGACATTACACATTGTTAATGAATATGATGGCCTTTATGGGTTATGGGTTAGGAGGTCATAGGGAGTATTACTGTTCGTACACTACAGGTCCGTATGAGATCTTGTCTTGAACACGTTATGTTCCTGTCCTGGCCTCCGTGTACGCTAGTTACCAGAGCTTGTCAGTTGTCACCGCCTGTGACCGCCAATATCTTTTGACCATTTAAAAGAAAAAGTGAGAGAAGTTTTTCGCGTTTCGTGATTGTTTTACATTGTATTCTTTTATAAGTGGACTACAACTGATAGTTATCTTACACCTTATGAAAGATTATGTTGATTGCGAATTGTGAACTTAATTTTGATATTTGACTCACAATACAAATAATGTAATAGAAAGAACAATGCATTGAAGAAAGATGTAATTAATATCTTCACAATGATATCAATCGAAATTATTTTATAGCGCCTCATTGGCGTGGTTGATATGGTGTTTGCGTTCCACCTCGGTGGTCGCAGATTCGATTCTCGGTCATTCCATTGAGGAGTAAGAGATGTGTATTTCTGGTGATAGAAGTTCACTCTCGGCGTGGTTCGGAAGTCACGTAAAGCCGTTGGTCCCGTTGCTGAATAACCACTGGTTCCATGCAACGTAAAAACACCATACAAACAAAAAAACAATAGAATTTTTGTATATCAGGTGATAACAGAGTATAATTTTCTCAATTAGTAATAGTTTTTATTTACAGTGAATAGGATATATCATGCCTCCCATAAAACATCTCAGTGGCAGTGAAAAGCAGAAAAAGAAAAAAGAAAATGAAATTAAGGCATAAAAGCTTCCAAAAAATACTGGTTTCTTTTCTCCAACAGTAGAAGTGATTAACGAAAATGCAAAGGGAAATGACAGTTGTGAAGCTATTGGAGAAAATACTTATAGTAGTGTCACTAGTGTGGATATGCCTAGTACTAGTATAGTTGAAACAAACACAGCAACTGATACAGGTGAAAAGAAATTAGACGAAGTTGGCAAGCCTGATTCTGACCCAGTTTCCGACACTATATTAGGCAATACCTGTGAAGATGAGTGTAAACCTAGTACTTCAAAAGACCATGCCCCTGAGCTCTCATTTGACAGATAACATCGTTGTGGCCTACAGATCGAGGACATTTTATGGAACAAAACTTGAAGGACCAAACAAAACGATTTATCATTACAAATGGACATTGCAAGCCTAATGGCCCTTTCAAAAAGGATGCAGAAGGTCGCTCTTTCTCTGAAAAATATTATCATGCAGTGTCCAAATCAGGTGTGAAAATTGAGAGGTCGTGGTTATGCTATTTAGTTGTTCTTGATAAGGCTTATTGTGAGACATGTTGGTTGTTTGCTAATCGAGGAGCCAGTAGATTTCAAGATACATGGATTGATGGCTATTGTGACTGGAAACACATAGGTGAGGGTATGAAGATGCACGAATCCTCCCAAATTCACTATAATTCATGCCTAGTGTATGAACAATGGCGCTTGCATGGAACTTTGAGTGAAGCACTTCAAGGTAATCTTCAAAAGGAGAAAAAATACTGACGTCAGTTTTTGGACAGATTATTAAATGTAACTCTTACATTAGCGATGTGCAATTTGCCATTTCATGGAGACAAAGAAGGAACACAAGCAGAAGATGAAGGTGATTATGATGAGGATGAAAGGAAACGTGGAAATTTCATTTGCATCATTGAGTTGCTTTCTAAATATGATCCAGTTCTTTCAGAATTAATCAGTAAACCTAAAGGTAAAACAAAGTATATGAGCCCAATGATACAAAATGAACTCATTCAGTTGCTTTCAAAGGAAACTGAAAAAGAATTTACTTATGCCATTAAAGCAGCCCCATTTTATAGCATAATGTTAGATACAACAGGGGATATTTCCAAAATTGATCAGATGTGTGAAATATACCGTTACTGTATCATAGAATATGATAATGGAAAGCCCTACAAATTAATGAGTCTTTTTCAGGGTTTCATAAGGTTGAGAGCTAAAGTGGAGCTGCACTATCAGAACAAATTTTGCAAATAATTAAACAAAGAGAACTTTCTACTTTAAGGTGTCGTGGCCAAGGATATGATAGAGCTAGTAACATGAAGGGGGTATACAAAGGTGTGCAGAAAAAAAATAATTGATGTTGAACCCAGTGCAGTTTATGTTCATTGTGCTGCTCATAATTTAAATTTGGTGATTAATGATGCTGTCAAGGATGTGACAGAAATGGCGCAGTTTTATTATATTGTTCAAAGAGTCTATGGGTTTTTGGATTGAGTATCAAGAGATGGGACATATTATCTAGCTTAATTTCCGAATCAGGCACTCACAGAGAGGTAACTATTAAAAAGTTAAGCCCAACTAGATGGGCTGGATGTTATGATGCGGTATTTGCTCTCAAAGTTCGATTCTGTGATGTGCAGAAAGCTCTAGCACAAATAATATTATGCAGCTCTAAGGCAGACGAACGCAATGAAGCCACTGCACTAAAGAAATGTCTTGAAAATTTTAATTTTGTATTCCTTTTGACGTTTCAGTCCAAAATCTTACAGTCAATAAATTTAGTATCAAAAATGTTGCAATCAAAAGCAGTTGATCTTGCTAAGGCAGCAGACTTCTTAAAGGTTTGCATGGATGAGATGAGCAGATTAGGAAATCAGTTTGAGGATGTAAAGAAAGAAGCAACAGATATAGCCCAGAAGTGGTCAATCAGACCAGAATTTGAGAAAAAGAGACTGTACCGTAAAAAGACATTTTGGCGAGCTTTGTGAAGACCAAAGATTACAAGATCCAGAGAGTTTGCGTAGAGTAACTGTTTACTATCGTACTCTGGACATCATCACAACTCACTTGAACTTCCGTTCTACTGGCTTGCATGAAGTTGTCTCATCATTCTCAGTGTTGGAACCAATCTCATTGCAAAATTTATCTGACTCAGAGCTGTACGAAAAAGCATCTAGTTTTGTGAATAAATACCACAACGATGTGTCAGTAATATTCACACAGGAAATTCTCAGCATGAGATCTGCTCTGAAGGGAGAAATAAGCAAAGTTTCTAGTATTAAGAACCTTGATAATATGTTGATCATAGAAAATCATTCTACTTCAGCCAGTTTCCCTGAGGTTTGCACTGCAATGCTATTGTTTTTAACTATTCCAGTCACAACTGCAAGTGCAGAGCGTTCATTCTCCAAACTAAAGCTTGTTAAAAACTATTTGCGAAGTACAATGGCAATGGAAAGATTAGAAGGATTAGCTCTTCTATCAATTGAACAAGGAACTGCGCGTAAATTGAACTTAGGTAAAGTCATTGACAGATTTGCAGAGATGAAAGCAAGGAAGAAAGAATTCTAGAAGGTATAAGGTATATTTGTTTATTTAATGATGGTATAAATGTTTTGGACCAAGTTGTGTTTATTTTCATTTTATGGGTATCGTAATTATGTAATAATGTAACGGCCGCATAGGCCTACATAAGGGTATTCATCTGATTCATTATTGAGAGTATATAATTTAGATGTTTTTTTTTCCAAGATATGTATGTATTAACAATTAGTAATTATATTTCAATGCCTGCATATCATATTTCAATTTCTTATGACTACCAGTTCTACGATATATCAAACCAATCTCTCTACTCTCTTTCCCAATATATATATATATATATATATATATATATATATATATATATATATATATATATATATATATATATATACTGTATACACACATATATATAAATATATATATATATATATATATATATATATATATATATATATATATATATATATATATACATATATATATAAATATATATATATATATATATATATATATATATATATATATATATAAAATATATATATATATATGTATATATATATAATATATATGTATATATATATATATATATATATATATATATATTTTTTTTTTTTTTTTTTGAGACAATGGGGGCCCACTCTAAGAAAATGCCACGGGCCCATTCTCACCTAGTTACGCCCTTGGTCATGGAGTTCCTCTTGTGTTATGAGATGTGGCCTAGAGGACTGTGCTTCATCAAAATTAGGGTCACTCTGTAATCCAGCATTGCCATCCTCCCCTGCTTCCTCCTCACCACTTTTCCCGTCTGATTCGAAAGATACTGAACTTGGTGCATCAGGACCAGGTAGACCTTCTCCAAGTGGAAATGGGCGAATAGCTGATGGAATGTTTGGATATTCAATGGACTCCTTTTTCTTCTTTGACAAGCCCTTTTGTATCGGAGGTACCATGCAGAAATAACAATTGTTGGTATGGTCTGTGGGCTCCCTCCACATCATTGGCACAGCAAAAGTCTTTCCTTTTTCCTCTTAATGTTCAACCATTGGCGAATGTTTGTAGCAAAAGTGTTGCAGCATATGTGAGGAGCCCAGTTCTTATCCTGGTCACCAATTTTGCATCCAAAATATAGGTGATATGCCTTTCTAACCAGAGCAGTCATACAGCGCTTCTTGGATGCAAAGGTCACCCCACCACAAATGTATCAGAAGTTGTCTGCCCTATTCAAACCAGTACGAGGCATCTGCAAAACAGAAAACAACAACCAATTAGATGATAAGCAGTAAAAGTATTCATAAACTTATTATAAAAAAGAGAACATAGCGTATGTATTTATATCATTCAGTAAGAAAATAATTAAATCCCTCTTATGCTTATCAATAGCTTGCTCAATTAATATTTATTTTAAGTTTATGAAATATTTTACATTAAAATCACCTACTTTTCGCCCTCCAAATGTAAACTTGCACAGCACAAACACATTATGTGACTGATGAAACAATACTGATGGCAGAGAGACTGTGAGCGTAGTGAGTAATATACACGCCCGCCAGCCTGTAGGAACCTGTTAAGACATGTAGGCGTAGGCTATCACGAAAAGTAGAGCTACCAAACAATTTTAACCATGATATTTGTTACCAGCAACCTTAAATTATATGGAAAATGCTACATTGGTCTCCAAAGCATTTTGGTTGTTGACCAGTGCTATTTATCAAAACACATGAAATATCAAATGAGGTTATGCTCAAGATGAATAGAAGAAAGACAGATGGTGAAAACGGAAAAGTAATGGAAGATGATATATTATTGGTAGGAGAAAGTATTAATGAAGTAGAATCATTTGAATATTCAGAAAATATGATCTCTAATACAGGGTCTTTAGATATGGAGTTTAATGAAAGATTAAAAAAAGTAAATCAGAAAATGGCTAATAATATTTCCGGAAATTACATATAAAATTCAGGCTATATAACAGCTTAGTGATATCGGTGTTAATGTATGGATATGAGTTGAGGTATGACAGCAAAATAATATTGAAAAGATTTCATAGATTAGAAAACTAAGCCCTCAGAAGAATATTAGGAGTTAAATGGCAGGACAGGATTAGAAATAAAACTATATGAGAGATTACTCAAGAGATATATATGGATGAGATCATGGTCAGAGATAGATGGAGATGGTTTGGACATGCTCTTAGCACTCCCCAAGAAAGATTACTTCACCAAACGTTTAACTGGGTTCCACAGGGCACTAGAGGAGTTAGAAGGTACAGGCCTACATGGATGAGGACTGTGAAGCATGAAGTGGTAGATCATGAAAGTAGAAATATTGATTTAAAAGCTCAAGACAGAGACGACTAGTGAAATCTAGCCGAGGTCCTTTCCGTCAATAGGCGTAGAAGGACATGAATATGGTGATATATATATATATATATATATATATATATATATATATATATATATATATATATATATATATATGTTTGTGTATGATACTGTGGCAGATTGTAGAAAGCACATACTACACACACACGGATTTTTCTAACTGGTTAATCGTGTTCTCCAAAATACACTTTCTAGCTTCATAATCTTACAACTGGACTCCGGAAGGCTATTTAAACTCAACTTTAATCATAAAATGTTTCCCTTAATACTAAATTAACAATGTTAAAAATACAACTAGAACTATATCATAAGGAATAAAAAATTACCTAGAAGGTCTATATATGTAAGGTCTGGTCAAGCACCGACCCGCGGTCAAGAGCTGGCGTCATCTAGCAGCATCTCGAGTACGTGCTATCATTAACCTATATGGGAAAGAAATACTTATTTCTCTATTTTCCTCTCCTGTGTAATCAAATGTTATTATTCCATACAGATTTGGGTTTCTTGGTTTTCGTAGATTATGTTTCTGGTCTAGTAAAAGACGGATTAGCATGTCTCGAAAGACCAAAAGGGTAATCAGAAGATCCTACGAAACTCTAAATTCCATACCCAACCAGTTTTTTCAATCGTCCATGGGAAGTCCTGTTTTTCTCTCTATCGGCTTTTAATGGCTTCACAAGTAGGTGTGATGAGATTACGTTCTTTGATAGATCTTCAGAAAACTTTAAAGTCATTACCAGGAAAAACAAATTATATCTCAATCCTTTTCCTCTACTTCACCTTTATTTTACTTCTGTATGAGAGAGAGAGAGAGAGAGAGAGAGAGAGAGAGAGAGAGAGAGAGAGAGAGAGAGAGAGAGAGAGAGAGAGAGATGATTTTTTATTCACTGTATTTTTTTAGATTGGTGGCTTAAAATTATGACTTAGTTCTGTTAAAAAAAAGGCCGACAGAAAATTATTTAATCAAAATTGTTTACAATAACCAATCATCAATAGTTGAACGTTACAGCTTGTGAATTAATATGACCAGATATTCATTTAAAAGGAAATTAGACATCGATATTGAAAACTTCGTATATAAGGTATATATGTAATAATATATATACAATATTAGGACAATGGCATCTAATAATACAAAGTTCACTCATATCTTATTCACAATACCTTAAAACTTTTGACATTTCTCAACCGTTCTGTTTAGAACCCGTATTCTAAAATATCAGTCCACAGCGAACATAATAACCTATTACCTCTTCTGGTAAATCAACACAACTTTTAACATCACTCGACAATTTGTTAATGACTCCGTTACTTGTGTTTAATGCCGTCTCTCCATGGTGGCACTCAAACAACCTCTAATTTTTTATTAAGGTATTCATCACAGGGATGAACAAGTACTCCTTTTGATTTAGAAATATCTTCTATCCAAGTTCTTTCAGCTGAATCAAGTACTATTCTTAACAACTGTTACTGAAGGAATTTTCTTACAATCCTACCTGTTTTTCTAGAACCTCCTGAAAGGGCATGTCTACAGAATGCTCTTCCAGATTTCATCAAATGATGGAAGTGTCATCGCTGAAAGGCAGAGTTCGCTTTCTAGTGTTATATAAGTTCCCCCGAGTTCAGAGCGTTTTTCATGTTCCTTATTGTGCAATAAACTTTATGATAAACTTCTCTCATTACACACTTTATCTGAATCATGTTGGGTTTCAGGTAAAGAAACATCTCTCTGTAAAAGGTAATTTCTAATATACTGAGACAGAGGTGTACCCATTTCTTTTGAAGTTTTTCATCTTTCGGGAAGCGGTAGAAAGAGACATCTTTATCTTATATCCCTCTACTATAACAACCAAACATAGTGCCTACTTCAGGCTATACAACATTTATCTAATCGAGTCCCTGTTGTCATTATCAAGGTATTATAAAAGGTCTATATAGTATTGTTCGATAATACCAACGAAATTGACATAAAATAAACCCAACCATAGTTCAGTCTCTCTCTCTTATCTATATGAGTACGATTTTATCGGTGTGCAACCATATCTACCAATGATATAAAGACCATCAGGGTGGTTAAGGTGTGTTGTTACTCAGATGACTCGAGTTTAATTACCGCCCAGAGAAATTTCCATCTAGGCTACTCTGGTGAGACGTGGCTCGAATTAAAAATATATATATATATGAATGATACACTGGATATATTTGTTCCTTTATACATCGGGTTGTCTATTAATTTTTCCCCAAGCCTTCCGTTTCATGACCTGTCAATGGCTATCATAATTGCCTTTATGAAATTATATTTATAGGTCTTGAAATTTGCGGTTTATGATCTCATTTCTTTATAAATTGATGGATTATATAAATCGAAAGCGTATTTCCATTCAAATAATTATGTTCTGAAAAAGAACCCATATATCTACTATGAACTAAAGTTGGATTTCAGCAAACGCCTGCCTCAACTGAATGTAACGAAGGTTGACGATGTCTGATTAATCAGGAATGAATATGATTTTTACCATTGCTATTATTACTACTCTGTTACTATACTATTTTTCTAAGTATTTAACAGCAACTTATTTCACTTGTAATGTGAACTATTATTCGTATATCATTAATATATTGTCTACAGTAGTGTTTATAAAAATAGGAGCACTGGCATACCAATAGCTCGACCATTCACGTCAGTCGTTACAAGACAAATAGGCTTTCATTGCGGTGTTACCATACTATTTTCATAAAACATAAGCGTAAGGGGTAAAGGAATACTTTGAGGCAACTGTACATGGCTCCCCCCCTAAAAGTGACATACTGCATATGTTAAATAGGGCACCCTGATCTAGTGATGCGAACTGTAGGCAGGCCATCTGGCAAGAGATAAGCAGGTTTTAGACGATCAATGGAGACCTAGTCTTCTCTGCCACGAATGTTTTTTAGGAATGTTTTCGGACTGCGTCGGATCACAAGGAAAGGGCGGCATTAGCAGTGGCTTACTAGTATTGTTACGTAGGAAGACATGCAATGCAGAGTGCAAGTCTGTCGGTATGTGATGCTTAGTTGGGGGCTTGTAAGTCTGGCCGCATGGAGTAAATTTTCCCATGACGTGATGTATGCGCTGGAGATCGTCGTAGGAGATTGCAGAAGAAAAAAGTTCTGCAGGAACGACCATTGGGTCGCCATAAACCATTTCAGCTGTCGAGACATCAAGGGCGTCTTTAGGAGTGGTCCTTAGTCCCAGGAGGACCCAGGGAAGCTGAGTAAACCAGTTGGAGTCCATGCAACGGGACATCAAAGCTGCTTTGAGGGTGTGATAAAAATGGTCAACCATTCCATTGGCAGTGAGGTTGTAGGCAGTTGTCTGATGTAGGGTGATGCCCAGGAGATTCGCTAATGATGTCCACACTTGAGAAGTGAAAGTGGTACCCCTGTCAGAATTAATAAGCTCAGGGATACCCAATCTTGCAATCCATTCTAAGAGTGAGGCAGATGTACATGGGGCGGACATTGCAGTTTCCATGGGAATAGCATCAGGCCAAGGAGTGGAGCGGTTGATGACGGTAAACAGGTAATGATGTCCTTATGATGTGGGTGATGGCCTACAACATCGACGTGAATGTGGGCGAAACTACGCTGAGGTTGAGGAAAGGTGCCCACTCCTGAATCCGTGTGTCAATGTACTTTTGAAGTTTAGCAAGAAGGACAGGTGCGGACCCAATCCTTAGCATCCTTAGAAATGCAGTGCCAAATGAACATCGTCTTCAGCAGCTGTGTAGTAGAAATGCACGAGGGATGTGAAAGGCCGTGAATGAAATCAAACACCGGTCGGCGCATGGGAGCAGGAATCCACGGTCGCGGTCTACCAGTACTGATGTCACAGAGGAGGGTGGTGTTGGAGTCGTCGAGGGGGACGTCTTCCCAATGGAGGGATGTGCAGGATGTCCTACATGCTTGATACTTTCAATCCTGTCAATGGGCTTCAGCCAAGGCTTTGTAATCCAATCCCAGTTGAACGGCTGCCGACGTGTTTCTTAACAGGGTATTGGCAATGGGATTCGTTTTCCCAGGGACGTATTGAAGGGTGCATTTGTATTCAGCCACGTTGGAGAGATGTCGGCATTGATGGGGCGGACCGGGTGTCAGACTGTTGAGTGAAGGCGTGCACCAGAGGCATGTGGTCTGTAAGAATGACGAAGGGCGTATCTTCTAAGAAATGGCGAAAGTGACGGACAGCCAAGTGCACCGCCTGCAATTTGTGATCAAAGGTAGAATAATCCAATTCGGCCTTGAACAGTTTTCTGCTAAAGAAAGCCAATATGCGGGGCGAGCCGTTGACCACCTGTTCGAGTATTGCACCAGTAGCGATGTCGCTGGCATCGGTGGAGAGAAGGGGAGGGGCATATGGGATGGGGAAAGGGCATTATTTGAATTGCAGAAGGCTGCTTCTTGAAGGGGAGCCCACTTCAGGTGTTTTGGCTTGCCCTTGATGGAGGCATACAGGGGAGCAAGAGTGGCGCCAATGGGTGGCAGGAAACAGTGATAATAGTTGATCATGTCCAAAAATTTCTGCACTGCTTTGATGGTCGAGGCCATGGGGAAGTTCTGAACGGCTGCTACCTTCTCAGGGAGGGGATGGACTCCTTCAGGAGTGATGCGGTGCCCTAAGAACGATACTCTGTTGGCGCCAAAGGTACACTTGTCGTACCGGACAACAAGGCCGTTTTGTAGCAGGCCGTTGAGCATGATGCGCAGGTGACTAAGGTGTTCCTCTTTTGAGGAAGAGACCACAATTATATTGTCCACGTAACATACACAGAAGGGGAGGTCCCCTATGATGCCATCCATGAGACGTAGAAATGTGGCCCCAGCATTGCGAAGGCCAGAACAGGAGTAATTGAAGGTGTATGTGTAATAATTAGAATAGTTAATATTACATGTTTAAAACACATGACGTAATATGTCATGTTGAATGAAGGAGCTAGCCATGGGACTTGCTGTAGTCATTCAAATCATAAACAGGACATACAATGCAAACCTCGACAATGTGACATTCTTCTTAAACGTCAACACATTGTCTCAGCGTGTGAAAGTTTGTGACGTCACTGGATGCAGGTGTCTTCCGAGTTTGTGACGAATCTAATATAAACTAAGCATACGATATCTGTGATATCGATAAGTTAGTCAGTTCATATCTATACTTCACCAGAATTGGTCCTCTGACCAACCCAGCTTCCTCCAGTGATGGAGATGTTTAACTCTGTTGTTTTTATAGAATAAATACTTTAAAGCTAATAAGATGTATTCTGTTATCCAGTTACATACATCTGAAACAACACATACTCAATGTGTGCTTATAACAGTAGCACACCAATATATTTTCCGAACGGAGTGGTGATGGCGGTCTTGGGGATGTCTACTGGGTTCATAGACACCTGATAATACCCCTTCAGGAGGTTGAGCGTGGAAAAAACCTTCGCTTTGTGCAGGTAGGAGGTCACCTCAGCGATGTTTGGGAGGGTGTAGCTATCCAGTTCTGTTTGCATGCTTAGGGGCCTGTAATCCCCGCACGGACTGAGGGAACCGTCTTTCTTCAGGACGATGTGTGAGGGTGACGACCATGAGCTGGAGAACTTTTGGCAAAGGCCCATTTCTTCTATTTAGGTCAACGTCTGTTTGGCGGCTGCCAATTGATCCGGTGCCTGACGTCTGAATTTTGCGAAGACAGGGGGTCCCATGATAAATACCGTGCTTGGCAGGAGCCATGGTTGTTTGACAAAGTTCTGGACGACGTGAGGAGGTGGGCGTAGACATCCATGGGTGCACTGATATGGAGAGCGAGGTTGGAGGGGGCGGGTTGAAGAGGTGTCGAAAAGTACGAGTCTGCGTTGACTAATCATCGGTGGGCGTCATCGACCAGAAGGTGGAAATGAGAGAGGAAATCCGCACCGAGGATTGGCAATGTGACGTCAGCAACGAGAACCCTCCAATTAAATTTACAGTCTCCAAATGATAATGTGAGGTTTTTGTAACCGTAGGTGGGTATCGCAGATCCCTCGGCAGCTACCAGGCAGACGTCGGCAGACTTAGAAAGACTATGTCGTGTCCTGAAGAGTTTCCTTGACATAATAAAATGACAAGCACACGTGTCTACCAAAAATCGCACATCAATTCCTGCATCATGTAAAAAGAAAAGATTAGAAACACCGGAGGCCACTGCCACGAGAGATGGCTTACTTACACGTTTTTTTTGGCCACTGATAATCCTTGGCACATTTCTTCGCGGCAGCCCCGAATCTTGAGTGGTAGTAGCAAAATTGTGGCTGATGGGCGGCATTAAGTGGCTTTTAAAGTCCTTGCTTGGGGTGCAAGTGGTGGGTGATGGGTGGCTTTGTAGCTGATCCAGCACATCACAGGGTAGGCGTGTATGTCCTACGGCATTCACATCAGCTTTGGTTGACGTTAAATAGGTGTCCTCTTTGTCTGGAGTGGAGGCGTTGATGGAGGTCTTGAAGGTCGTGAAGTGGCTGTCCATAAGCGCGTCGGCTTTGGTCATCAAGTCTTTTATGGGTAAACTATCGATATTGGGTATGGCATCACGTACAGGTTTGAGTAAACGGCATACCCAAAGGGCACGACGTAGGTTCACCTCACGAGGAGAGTCGTCTGCAGCAGGTTGCAGGCCAACAATACAGGTCATTTCCCTGAGGGTGAGCGAAGCCCTTTGGTCCCCCAACAGTTGTTGAGTGAGCTGAAAAAGCTTTGCTATATTGGCGGCTGGAGATGGAGAGTACTGCTGCAAAAGATATGTTTTGAAGGCGTCATACGCCATTGGGGTGTCTCCTTGTTCACAAAGCTAGTCAGAGATTTCCGGGAAGGTGTCCTCGGGTATCGCCGCGAAAACATAATCTGCTTTGGTTGTTGAGCGAGTCACGCCCTTGATGCGGAACTGGACTTCTGCATGCTGAAACCAAGCAAACGCCTCTCCGCTGGTGAAAGATGAAAGTTGTAATGGGGCTACGCCAACTTCTGTGGAGTCTACCATAGTACCTGTGAGGGGGAGGTGGCGAGGGGGGAGGGGGTGGGTGCTGGGAGGCAGGAGGAGCGAGTTGACTTCCTGGGTCACCAATGTGACGAGCCGAGAGTAGGTTGTGATTCAAAAGGCGAGATGAAAGCAACTGAGTAACATTATTACAGAACATCCAGTTTATATATACACCAAGTCCGAACAAGAAGGTCACAAAATACAACAGGCTATTTCATGTCCAACCGACTACCGGTTCTGTTAACAGTTAACGATAAGAAAAACAGACAGGTTGATACATGTTGCTGTCAGTGCGAGGGGAGAGCAAATATACAAAGGATTATATATACAAAAAAGAGAAATGTCGTTTTTATGTACGATCGTGTGACACACGGTTGGTATAATTTCATTAGTAAACTTTCTAAAAATTGGTTGTTTGTTTCAAGTAATGGCTGAGTATATTTTCTTAAAGTCAATCGTGAGGATCAACCAAAACTAATTATCTTTTATAGTGATGAATGACCTATGATTTTTAGTATGGTACAAAAGCACTACTTAAGATTTACGCAAATGCAAATGTTTTTATGATCAGAAAATAAAGGTGATCAGTGGTCAAATTAGAAAATAGAATGGGTCAATCGAGTTTTCGCCCTTAATCAGCTATCAGTCATGTTGACTTAAGGTAGTATCAAGGAGTTATTGGAAATTGAATAAAAAAGGACCAGTGTTTGAAGGGGTATTGTTAAGTTCTGTGCTAAGAAGCTAAACATATTTTGTAAGGAGAAAATGACATACTTCTGGGATTTTTTGGTGTGGGCATTTGGTGTGTATTTGGCAAGGCCACTACGGTATATATACTTACGAAAGAGTGGTGCTCTTATTCTCCTTTATCAGGACTATCTAAGGAAACTCTATGATTCTTGTGAAAGGTCTATGAGTATTGGATATTTGATACGAGATCTTTTCGAAAGAAAAATTTCAACCCTTAAAAAGGGAAGAAAATGTGTGAATGTAGTGCTACTTGATGAGATAAATATGAAAAATGTCAGCCATATAAAGGTAGTAAAGTTGATAGTGTTTCCGTAAACTCCTGTGAACCTGCAACAACATTTCCGGCTTTTATAATTCCATCAATTTTATTAAACAACCATGTTGTTGCTTTATATCTGATCTGTAATCGGCTAACACAGACAGCGCGTGAGTTGATGGACAAAGTTTCTACGTTCCTCAATGACGTAGGAAACATCGTTGCATCATTAATCTCTTACAACAACAGGATTAACATATTTGAGAAGATGTGTGATGGGAATCGTGACTCTTCCATTCCAAATCCATACGATTTAACTGTGCTTTATTTTTCCTTTTCTTATTCAGTTCCGTTATTGATAAGGATTTGAAACAATTAATTGAATCAGAAGAATATGGTTCACACTTGATATATGCCTTCACCTCCCATTTTCCAAATTCATGAAAAGGAAAATCTCTACTGAAAGAACTGTAAATAAAATAACATGATCAACATGCTAAACTAGCACCAGGTTTTCCGGAGTAAGTTATTTTCCCTACTAATTTGGAAAGGCAGAATGTTACAGTTTGTTATGAGACTGTTTGTTGAAAAAAAAAAAAGTTGCGTTGAAAACAATGAATACTAACATTTGATGTGTCAGTTACTGAAATTTTCTTGAAAGAAACGAAAACTCCAAACAAAGGTGTCCACCCACATCAAAATGAACATGACCCAATTGGTAAGATTCATAAACAGATCCAAACTTGACATTTCTAAATAAATATGATCACTAGCTTAGGGCCTAGGAAGAGTTGAATATGTTTGAGCATGGTAAGAATCGTAAATTGATAGGAGAAACAAGTTTTGGTATCAGGCACACTACATCAACGTGGATAAATCTGTGATTATCTCCTGTATGTTACTTCAGCAGATAATCACAACTTTAACCACTTTATCCAATGCACTTTCATTATGCATTGTAAGGAACCTCCAAACAGATAGGTGAAAGGTAGAAGTGAGCAATATCGGAATATGAGTGGTACTGTACAAATCATAATGTAACTGTTGTTCAAGTGATGTATTCTGAAAAGAAGCTAAGATTATAAATGTTCTTTTCATGGCCTCGTCAAAGTCTGGTCCATAAATTATATTGAATTGAAGTTCTCTCCATGTGAACCGGATTCTACAGTGTAGACTATTCGGAAAAAATCAAGAGAATAAGGAATGTGTGGAAGAAGAAGGCTTGTCAAAGGTTAATGTAAATCTTGTGATATACATCTCAGGTTATGTTACTCACAGTAATAAAAAGAAGCTGAAATGTAAACTATATCTAAATACGGTCTCTCTTGATAAGGCAATTGAAGCTGATACTCCTGATAACTGTCCATATCCCAAAATCCTTGACAAAGGTGGGTTGACATGGCCAACAGATTTTAGAGTTTCAGTCTGCATATCCCCTTACCAAGTATTTCGAGCTCACAATGCTAACTTTAAGGACGATTTTCTGTCACGCAATTTTCAAAGAAAGGTTTTTGTTATGGTGACTTAGATTTTCATGTACAGTATTTTGATGTGAATGAATATTGCATATGCAGTATATCAGTAAATACACTACTTAGGTTATGTATCTGTTGCTGACCAATATTTTAAAGAAAATTTCATGCAATAACACATTATCACAAAAAAGGTAAGAAGAGAAAATTTTTGATACCCAAGCTATGAGGTAATGCTGCAAGAAAGTTTGTATCTGCTTCAATATTACATTATTAGTTGCAAAAATTTCTTTTTTGCAATGTCTCTTGAAATGTTGCTCTCCTGTTCTGTTTCATGTGTGTTACCCGTTTTTATCATTAAAAAAAGTTTTACGCTTCCATGTGTGTTTCTCTATTGTTATATCATTTTTAGTATTCCTACAAAATGATATCAACGTGGAGAAGAATTACATTGTTTTAGATAAACTACTTAAATGAAATATTAACAAGAGTAGGTAGGAACAATCATAATTCATACAACAGAGGTTTGTAGTAAGAGTCGTTATATTCAACGAAAGATAAAACATAATCATTGTTAGAAGAGCTAAAGTATCTGCTAGTCTAAAAGGAACAGAGGAAAGAAACGTTGTTAAATATTTTAGCAAAGAGATTTCAGAAACACCACCGAAGAGCATGCCCAACCCGTGTGCGGACGGGATGCCGAATGCACTATTGCTGACAGACGAGATGCCGAACCCAAGATGTCGAAAAGACACAAAGCCGAAAGGACATGAAACCAAACCAAAGACTATATACTGAAGGAAGATAGGAAGGCTCAAAATAGAATGTTAATATGCTAGTTGGCAACTCCAAAGTAAACACAATAGTTGGTTGCTCCGATTTCAGATGGCGTTGTAGGTATACATCATTTGTCGTCTGTTTGTTTATATTCAGAATTTGACAGTTGACTCAAACGAAATCATAGCGCGGACAGTAAAGAAGTCACACAAGTGTGATGTGTGCCATAAACAAAAAGAAACCGATCCTCATTTGGTATTTCACAGGTTCCCTAATGACAAAGAACGGTGAGTACAAACAGTATAATACATGCAGTATGTGCTGCTAATGAGTAAGCCCCACTGATATTGGATGTAAGATTAAGGCAAGGCATCCACAGTAAATCTCTTTTGTTTTTCATTCTTTGTTGGCTTGTATGCTACCTTATTTCTATTTCCAACCCCCCTTTTGATTATTTTTGTGTGTGATACAATTTTCTGTTATTTTGATCCTTTTCATTGTACATTTATACATTTATTAGTTCTAAACTATACATGAGTGCATCATGCTTTTCCATTTCAATAAAAAATAAAATACAATTATGTTTTTATACACCTAATATCTCTCCATCTTACAGTGGCCTACAAACTGTAATTAAATGTATGCCTACACATAAGCATTTGTGGCTAAGTTTAACAAATCAGATATACAGTATGTTTCAATTTATTCGAATGTGGTATTGTATAGAACATTTAAAAATGATTGTAATATACTGTACAATACTTAAATTTGCAAGAAAATTTACTAAATCATAAGAGATAGAGCTATTGAATTTCTGAAAAATAGACTGAGAAATATAATTTGCAATTTAGTTACCTAAAATTTAAGAATATCATGAATATATGAGTAAAATATACTGACATAGTAATGCAAATTATGAACAAATATGTCGCAAAATTTATAATCAAATTCCATCCTATATACCCGTAAGCATTACCGCTCTGAATGTTTGGCTGCTCGCTCAACAGATGGAGCCATTCGTTTCGCATGGGAGTATCTGGCATATTTTCATAGCACACTCATTTGTGTGTTAAAAGCCTGAGCCTTCCTATCTTCCTTCAGTATATAGTCTTTGAACCGAACGGTCGTAAAACCTAACAGTCATGGAACCGAACGGTCATAAAGCCGAATAGTTAAAAATTAATGACAGAAAGAAATTTTGAAAATATAAATAAAACCAAGTCACCCATACAGTTTGACAATGGAGTTCATTAAGACAGGACGTGGTGGACGGAAGCTCCTTTATAATGAATATACTTACAATGTTGATACAAAAATTAATGATACCACATACTGGAGATGCGAGAAAAGAAAAGTATGTAAAGGAAGAATAATCACAACGAATGCTACTCTGCCAGAAAGTTCTTCAGATCATTCACATCCGCCAGATAGTGCTCACGTAAGTGTACTAAAAGCTTTGGATGATATGAAAACAAGAGCCAAACAGATAGAAGAGGTTACAAGCAGTGTAATTGATAAAACCATTGATGAAATGCCTCTAAGCATTTGTGGCTCCCTGCCAAAAAGAGAAACCCTTGGACGAATGGTAAGACGTGTAAGAAATGTTAACGATAGTGAAGATTTCAACATAACATCGCGTGGAGAAAACTTTCGTCTTTATGAAACTCAAACTGTTACCATTTTTTCGACAGGGAAGAATTTAAATTTTTTTTCGAGAAAACCGACATGGTTTGCCGATGGCAGCTTTGACTCTGCTCCTCTCGGGAAACAGCTCTTTACAATACATGCAATTATTTCGAAGACCAAATCCCTGCCATTAGTGTATTGCATAACAAGTAAAAGAGTTGAGAAAACATATGACGGAATATTTACATTTTTTTTTAAAACAAAGGTATTCCCAAGCCCAGTTCAATAATAGTGGACTTCGAGCGAGCGACAATAAACAGCATTAAAAAAAAAAAAAAAAAAAAAAAAAAAAAAATAAAAAAACCTTTCCAAATACATCGATAAAAGGATGTTTCTTTCCCTTTGGACAATGTTTATGGCGAAATATTCAGTCTTGTGGATTACAGCAATGGTATCTCGAACCCAACAATGCTCATTTCATTCAACAGTTATCAGCTCTTGCCTTTGTTCCACCTACATGTGTGCATGAGATGTTTTTTTTTTAATCATTCACTAACTCCATATTTAATATCCCTGTATTGGAGATTATAGCTCCTAAATACTTGAATGCTTTCACCTCACTCATCCTTTTTCTCTCCAATGTTTTTTTTTTAACTTCCATTACATATTCCATTCTAATCATCTCTCTCATTTTTCTTATTTATCTTGAACTCAAACTTCTGTGATACTTCAGGCATTCTGGTAAGCAACCAATGCAGATTCTGTGTTGTTCTGCTAATAAGGACATCATCATCGTACTCTAGATCAGCTGATATCCTATTATCAGTCCAATCCAATCCTTCTCCACCATCCCCAATTGTTTTACGCCTTACAAAATCCATCTGGAGGATAACAACATAGGTGACAATACATTTCCTTCGAGTACTTCGCTGTTCACTGAAAACTAATTTAATAGGACTCCACAAACATTATCATTGCACTTGCTATGTTCATGAACTGACTTAATAAATTGTACATGTTTGATAGGAATTTTATGATAATGCAGGACTCTCCACAAAATTGGCCAGTGCATACTATCAAGGGCTTTTTCATAGTTCATAAATGGTAACGAAAAAATAATTTCTTTTTTCTACGCATTGCTGAACATATGTATGAAAATGAAAATATGGTCAGTACAACTTATACCCTTTCTCAATCCGACTTCTTCAGCACTCACCTTTTCATCAATATTTATCACTAATCCCTTTAAAGTAACCATACTATATATTTCTATGGAACCTGACGTAAGTGTGATACCTATTTGATTATTGCAATCAGCAAGGTTTCTCTTTTTGCCATTTTCAGCAACACTTCTAACTGTCATTCATCAGGTTTGGCCTCTTCATTGCACATTCTATAAAATACTCGTGTGAGTATTTTGGGGGTCACTCCATTTTCAGCCAGTATCATCTCAGCAGTTTTTCCATCGTGTCCAGAGGCTTTCCATCTCCCGAGTCTTTTAATGATAGCTTAGACTTTAAACCCACTAAATTCATTTATTAGCACACAAAAGTTTTCATCAGCCACAGGTATATACTTTAAATTATTCCCCTCATATCTCCTATTCATGACCTCACTAAATTGTTCCATCCATCATTGCCTTTCTTCATCTTTTGTAGTTATCAGTTCCATCTCTGTTTTGGATGGATATATGCTTCCTCCTCTTTTCCTCTACAAGATATTTAATTAATAGTTCTATGAGCGATCCATACTCCATAGCTACTCCCTTGATTTATAACTTTGTCAGCCTCTTCTTCTTTACAGTCTAAATATTTTCTCTGTTCATGCATGGCTTTTCTTTTGAACTCACGATCAATAAAGGAATACTTGATATGCTTTACCTTGTACTTTCCATTGCTTCCTCGAAAACATTCTACCATAAATTTCTCTCTTTGTGTGCTTGTAAAAGTACCCCATGTATTATTTGATATCCTAGGCTTTCTTCTTGTAACTGACTGTCAAAAAAATTCACTACCAACTGACTGATCT
The DNA here is from genome assembly GCF_036898095.1 of Palaemon carinicauda. Lineage (NCBI taxonomy): Eukaryota > Metazoa > Arthropoda > Malacostraca > Decapoda > Palaemonidae > Palaemon > Palaemon carinicauda. The sequence goes on along the minus strand of NC_090726.1, from coordinate 85,593,635 downwards.
ATGTTCTTATTATCACAGCATTCTTCACTGATTGTTTGCTCTTTGTCTTTTAAATTCTCTAAGACTGCCAATCGATTTCTACATTAAATTGAAAATGTTTCTCTGTGCTCATCTTCTAGTAGCCTGGTTGTATCAAACTTAGGTCTTCTATCTACAGTTCTGTTGGTTTTGATATATATAAACAGCCATTACACAAATTACTTTGCACGCTTGCTCTCTATCCTCCTCTCGTGTTCTAAAGGCCTTAGCAATTCGAAGCATAACAAATGCTTAGAATTCAACCTTCCAAAATTGTATTATCTTCTAATATGTTTATATCTAAATGCTAGATTTTCCTTCTTTTAAGATATGCATGCTGAATATACAGACCTATTTATATGTCGCAATTGATCGTTTATTGATACATGCTTGATTGAATGTCTTTTTTTTTTTTAGTAGGGAAAAATAATATTCAGCATATATTTCAGTACACCCATAACTATTTTGCCCTTTCACTAGTGTTTTTGAAAGAAAGTATTTCCTTGGTCTACTTGGAGAATGATGGATACAGTTCAATTCTTTACTGAGTATGCTTGTCCTTATATATAATATAATTTATATATATATATATATATATATATATATATATATATATATATATATATATATAAATATATATATATATATATATATATATATATATATATATATATATATATATACACACACATATATATATATATATATATATATATGTATATATATATATATATATATATATATATATATTTATATATATATATATATATATATATATATATATATATATATTCATATATATAGATTTATATATATACATATATATATATATATATATATATATATATATATATATTCATATATATAGATTTATATATATAAATATATATATATATATATATATATATATATATATATATATGTATATATATATATATATATATATATATATATTCATATATATATATATATATATATGTATATATATATATATATATATATATATATATATATATATATATATATATATATATATATATATATATATATATATATATATATATATATATATATATATATATATATATATATATATATATATATATATATATATATATATATATATATATATATATATATATATATATATATATATATATATATATATATATATATATATATATATATATATATATATATATATATATATATATATATATATATATATATGCCATGGGGCATAAAAACTATTAGAATAACGCCAACGTATTCCTGAGACTAAAAGAGAAGGGATGAGGGGACTGGGAACCCCCTCTCCTGTATTTTCAATCCTTTGAGACATCAAAGAGGTGGAGCTGGGTGACGAGTGACTACTCCTCGCACTCTAGTTCTGGGGTGTTTGAATGTTTGAGGATGTAGTACAATAGAAAGTAAAAGATTTGAGATTGGAGGTATGTTTAGGAATAGAAGGATGGATATATTGGCTTTGTGTGAGACAAAAATAAACGGAAAGGTGAAGTGATGTTTGGTGAAATGTCTGGTTGCGTGTCTGGGATTGAAAGGGGAAGAGCAAGAGAAGGTGTGGCTTTATTGCTGAGTGAATGGATGACAGGTGAAATAGTGGAATGGAAGGAGATATCATCTAGGTTAATGTGGGTAAGGGTTAGGTTGGGTAGGAAATGTTGGGCTTTTGTCAGTGCATATGGGCCAGGTTGTGAGGAAAGTGAAGAAGAGCAGAATGAGTTCTGGAATGAATTAACTATATTTGTAGAAGGACTGGGTAGGAGGAATTATGTAGTTGCCATGGGTGACTTAAATGCTAGAGTGGGCGCTGGAGAGGTAGAAGGTGTCCTTGGGAAGTATGGCGTACCAGGTGAAAATGAGAGTGGTGAGAGACTGGTAGATAAGTGTGTTGAGCAAAACATGATGATAAGTTCTAGCTTTTTCAAAAAGAATGATAAAAACAAGTATACATGGGTAAGATTGGCAAATGGAAGAGAGGTAGAAAGGGCATTAATGAATTATGTGTTGATAACTAAAAGAATGTTTGGAAGATTGAAAGACGTGCATGTGTTTAGGGGTATGGCTAATGGTATGTCTGATAATTTTTTGGTGGAAGGAAAATTAGTTGTAGCAAAAGAGTGTTGGAATAGAGTAGGTGGATGTAAAAGGGAACTAGTGAGGGTTGAAGTGCTAATAAAACCGGGGGTAAAAAGTAAATATCAAGAAAGGTTGAAAATGGCATATGACAAAGTGAATGGTGAGAGAGGTGAATGCTCGAGTGCTTGAACGAGGATTTAAACTGGTAGACGAGAATGACCATGAATGGGAGGTAAATTAGTTGTTGTTTGCGGATGATACTGTACTGGTTGCAGACGAGGAAGAGAAGCTTGGTTGATTAGTGAAAGAATTTGGAAGGGTGTGTGAGAGAAGGAAGTTGAGAGTTAATGTGGGTAAGAGTAAGGTTATGAGATGTACGGGAAGGGAAGCTGGTGCAAGGTTGAATGTCATGTTGAATGGAGAGTTACTTGAGGAGGTGGATCAGTTTAAGTACTTGTGGTCTGTTGTTGCAGCAAATGGTGGAGTGGAAGCAGATGTACGTCAGAGAGTGAATGAAGAATGCAGTATTGGGGCGCAGTTAAGGGAGTAGTAAAAAATAAATGGTTGGACATGAATGTAAAAAGAGTTCTGTATGAGAGAGTGATTGTACCAACTGTGATGTATGGATCGGAGTTGTGGGGAATGAAAGTGAAGGAGAGACGGAAATTTAATGTGTTTGAGATGAAGTGTGTAAGGAGTAAGGCTGGTGTATCTCGAGTAGATAGGGTTAGGAACGAAGTAGTGAGGGTCAGAACGGGTGTAAGAAATGAGTTAGCAGATGGTTTGATGATGTTGAGCGAATGGAAAATGGCTGTGTGCTAAAGATGATGAATGCAAGAGTTGATGGCAGAAGTACAAGAAGAAGGCCAATGTTTGGGTGGATGGATGGAGTGAAGAAAGCTCTGGGTGATAGGAGGATAGATGTGAGAGAGGCAAGAGAGCGTGCTAGTAATCGGAAAGAATGGCGAGCGATTGAGACGCAGTTCCGGTAGGCCCTGCTGCTTCCTCCGGTGCCTTGGATGACCGCGGAGGTAGCAGCAGTAGAGGATTCAGTGTTATGAAGCTTCCTCTGTGGTGGATAACGGGGAAGGGTGGGCTGTGGCACCCTAGCAGTACCAGCTGAACTTGGTTGAGTTCCTTGTCAGGCTGGGAGGAACATAGGGAGGAGAGGTCCCCTTTTTTGTTTCATTGTTTGATGTCAGATACCCCACAAAATTGGGGGAAATGCCTTGGTATATGTATGTATGTGACCTAAAAGGAAATAAACTGATGAAGTGCGAACTTTCAATGTAAAATAAAAACTTATTTCGATTCGTAAAAGTAATGTTAACGCTAATCCTTATGAAGCCTACTGTTAAGATAAATTTGTCACTTTCGAGCCCCTTTTTTGGAAAGCAAAACATAGTAAAAAAAACTTTGTTTGGTGCCATATTTTTTTGTTCCAGCGAGCTCATTTTGATTTATTTGAAATAATTTTAAGTAGATTTCAATATCCTAATTGCTCCCTAAATGTTTATACAGGTATCGTAAAAATCAGTAATGCATTGCAGAAAAAAAAAAAAATCTGTAAAGGTTTCCTATCCAAGAGATTATTTCCTTAACATTATGAGATTTCATTTATATCAATGAATGATTTTACATTCATTGTACAGTATGTCACACAACAAATGACGACTTAAAACATTCACGATAGCTGAATTAGACCACGTTAAAGAAATGTAATTAAAATTATTTGGGAGATTTCACTTTCCACATCAGTGAATCAATCTATCTCTTTTTGAATAATAATAACTAAATACAAATTTGAAAACAAACGAGTTAATTGTTGCACCAATTAAAAAAGCGAATAGTGTGCTACATAGGTTATATTTTCAATGCTGTACACTAATCACTTGATTATGGTCAAAAAGTTCGTATGCTTGACCTTCATTTATTGCTGCCTCTGACTGTATTAATTATGACGCCCTTGTTTTCAAACTCAAACAACTTGGATTAGGTAGTTCATTTCTTAGCCTTACTATTGAACTATTAAGTAATAGATAGCAAAGAGTAGTTGATGGTTATCGTAGTGAGTATAAGAACATGATATCTGGTGTTCAATGGGGTATTTTTTGGCCCATTACTTTTCATATTATAAGCATATGTTACATGGTTTGACCTCTAAAACAAGCTGGTTGCATAGGAGATTATGCTACGCATTTTTCTTTAACTCCCTCTCCTAAATGTACATATGGAGTTGTTGTGTCCCTTAAGTTAGATATCTAGCTAAAATTAGTGAATTTGTGCAAATTATGGAATATGAAGATGAAAATCACTCAATCAATTGATCAAGGGCAAAGAAGAATTTTCATATTGATAACTTATTAGAAAGAAATATCGTGGAGTCCAGTTTCATAAAGGTCTATCTATCTATCCAGGTGTCATGTCATCGACATGGGCTGTCAATAACCTCCACCTAGTCCTGTCTGTAGTTAGTTATAATAATAATTTAAATATAGGATATGAAATGCAGAGACTCGATTTATTCACATACTGCATAATCTGCTAGCTTCATTACTTAGAACTTTTCAAAGTAGTCTTAAGTTTAGGGACAAATGATTCCTAGTTTAAAAATCAAGTACCTTATATTTTGAATGCATATTTGACATAAATCTTTTTGGCTCACGTTAATATATATATATATATATATATATATATATATATATATATATATATATATATATATATATATATATATATATATATATATATATATATATATATATATATATATATATATATATATATATATATATATATAGGTTTTTGACATAGGAAGAATCTATTTTTTGGATGAGATGGCCATGTCGTCCTGATGGAAGTTCCTCATTGGCAGCTTCTACTTTGGATATATCTGCGAATGATATATCAGAGGAATTTTACCTCACAGGTATCAACAGAGTTCTGCCCTCTGGAGAGAATATCTCTAGAGATATCGTGTATAAATCACGGACATGTTAATAACAAGCCATGGCTATCTTTCCCCATATAGAACTAACATTTTCTCGAGGGATAAGGTAGAGGGAAGGGCGTAAGGCAAGTGAGCCGTTACAATTCCCGATCTCAATGTGCTACAACTAACAAGTTTCCTGTTGAACTATTCCAGGAGCAGCCATCGCATGACGCAAGGTCCCACACTGATAATTGGGAAGGATGGAATGTAATGGGTGGGCCATCAGGACGACATGGCAATCTGACACAAAAATAGATTTCACCTATGTCATAATCTGTTTTTAGGGCTCGAGCTAAGTCATCCTGATGGAAATGTACCAGAGAATTATAATTCTCAGTTATGACCAGGAGAGTTTTAACCCTTTGCACCCCAGAGACATAATCACACTTCCTGTAGCATTGGTAACTATGGTACCAAGCTATGGATCAAGCAATATGTTTGTAAAAAGTTGGAGAAAAGGAAATCAGCGTCACAGTCCCACTCATTGTGGAGAAAATCTTTGTCTCCACAAGATGAGAAGACCAAAGTCTATAAATGAAAGGTTAAAAATTGAGGTACACTACTTTTATTTTGGACAGTAGGTCCAATGAAATGAAATGCAAAAAGGATCTGCAGTCTTTAATTATTTACAAAAGATGCATAAATGTAAAAGTAATTAATTGTAACATTATATGCAGTAGATGTATACAGAAAATTGGAGTTTTCCAACCCAAAAATTATGTAACAGAGTAATAGAATACTAACACTCATGACATATAGGAAAAAATATCACCTTTGACTCTTTACAATATTAAATAGTACATTAAAAAGAGGAACATGAGTCCCCTTCCACAATGTAGACTGAGAAGTCCCAACTACACAGTCTATATGGACTCTTATACGAAGCTAGTTTAATCACACTACCAGAGGCCACCAAGAAGTGCTTCTTCTCTTCCAACTGACGTATCTAATATTTTGAAGAACACTCTTGAATATTTCCATCCTATGTAAGCCTGTAGATTGGAAAAAGTTTGAGGAAGAGGCAACTTTTCTAGGGTCATGATCTGGAGGAATACTTTCTGGGTCAGCCCTGTCTCTAAATGCCCAAATAAATAATGTAATAAAAACTGCTGGTAACCATATAAGAAATATTTATTTTATAAAAAAGTACATGGACGAAAAATCTGTAAAGAAACTTGTGATAAACTGTGTTATTACCAGGATTGATTACTGCAACTCTATCTATTACAATTTACCAAAAGTGCAAGTTAAGAAATTACAAAACATAATAAAAAGAGGAGCAAAACTGATAAAAGGTGTCCCACCTGGAGAAATGATCACATCTATCCTAATCGATTCACACTGGCTGCCGATTAAAGTGAGAATTGAATTAAAAATATGTATAATAACCCACCAAGTTATCAGAAGCGGGCGGCCAAAATACTTAAGAAAACTGCTACATATTGCGCAGTCAACAAATCGTGTCGACACAAGAATAGTTACTGATGGCTTCAAACTGTTGGAACCTAGATTTATGTCTACTCCAGGCTCCAGAGCCTTTAAATATGCGGCCCCGAGAGTATATAATAAGCTCCATGAAACATTTGAATGATTGAAGACATTAAGGCTTTCAAGAGGAAACTGAAGACTTTCTTATTTCATGAGTCATACAACACTGACGATTTAACAATAAATGAACAATACGCGATATGTAACGTTAAATACTATGAACGAAGAAGGTTAAATGACAGTGGAGGTCCTGTAGAGAGTGGAGTTCCCCTGATGTATGGGACTGGAAAAGCAGCCATTAAAGTAAAGTAAAAGTAATTAAGGCCTTCTGATGAAGTAGGTGAGTTTGGACCTTAGCTGTTTCAGAGAAAGGGTAGATCCTGTCGACTCCCCTTTAAAAAGCTGACTGCCTTTAAAGGCTCAGCTCTTGGATAGATAGGCTTTAAGGCTCTCCACGGGGCACAGAGAAGGGTCCTCCTGTAGTGGAATAATTTTCCAGGGCCTCAGCGATATGTGGGAAGTTCGTTTTTCGCCAAGAATGCAGAATCTTGATAAAGGTTTACATCTCCCTAATCTGAGAATTCAATGTGGCCATCATCCCTTGAAAAGGCCACACTCTCACTGACTCTAGCACCAAAAGCTATAGCAAGCAAAAATATAGACTTTTGAGTAAGATCCCTCAGAGAGACAGAGGCTTTATATATTGAAGAGGCAAAGTGCAAGACTTTATCCAACGACCATGAAATAGCCTTGGGAGGAGCATTAGTTTTCCTTTTAGCACAAACCTTCTGGATTTTATTGAATAGCTTGCTATTGAGTTCGATATCAAAAGCATATGCGACTTACATGAGACAATAGTTGTATAGGTTAGACCTCGCTTGTGTAGAGAAATAAAGAAAGAAATACAGAAGTCCTTAGAAACAGAATAGGGCTGATGGCTTTTCCCGAACGCAACCCATTTTTTTCTAGGAAGAAAAATATTGTCATTTTGTGGTGTTGCACTTGTACTCTTCCACGAAGTCGATTCTTTCCCTTGCAACTCCAAATTTTCTTTGAGCAGCTAGGGAAAGAAAAGCATTAGCTGAAGGGTTTCTGTTATCCAAGAAGAAGCAAAGACAGTAGTTTGTTGAGAAACCTGGGACATCATTGGAGATGATAGCAGGATCTGAAGGGGTTTGAGTTCCGGAACAAGAGGGTAACAATTGCTCTTGGGCCACTTGGTAGCCACCAGAGCGGATAATCCCTTGAAAGTCCACAGTTTATTTAGTACTTTCAGTAGGAAGTTGTAGGGAGGAATTAGGTAATTGTGAGACCACTGGTTCTAATCCAGAGACATCGCATCAATCCTGTCGCTTCTGGGTCCAAGTTGTGTGCTACATAACGGGGAAGTCTTTTGTTGAAGCTCGTCGCATGAGATCGATTTGCAGTTCCGGGACTTGCTGTAGAATGATTTTACGTCCAGACACCATTCTGTTTTCTGAGGCTTGGATCTCGACGGGACCTCTGCCGTCACATTGTGAACCTCTTTGAGGTGAACTGCTGAAAGATGCTATTTCTCCTTTTTGCTAAAGAGAAAAAGGCTAGATTACATGGTTTATCTGATGATATCTGGAGCCCTGTCTGTTGAAACAGTGCACTATTGTGTTGTTGTCGATGACCAATTTGACGTGTGAATTTGTCTTTGGCCATAGTCTCTTCAGAGTCAGAAACTCTGCCATAGCCTCTAGAATATTGATGTGAAACTTCTGAAATGCAATCGACCACTGACCATGTACTTCCTTGGAGGAGGAATGTTCTCCCCAAAGATTGACGTCATTCAATAGACTCCTGGCAGTGGAACACGGCTTGAGCTACTTCCCCAGTAAGACCAGGGTTTTATGGCGAATATCTCTCCAAGCATGGTATACCTTTCTTCTCCAGACTCTGTTAGCATCTTTGAACCTTGATTTCAGGATTGGGTCCATCACGGCAGCAAACTGTAAAGACCCCAGGACCCTTTCTTGTTGCCCTCGGGTGAGTACTTTTGAACGAAGTAGGCACCTGACCGAGTTTGCAATTTCCTTTCTCTTGCCTTTTGGTAGAGAGGGAGTGGGTGCCTGTAGGCTCTACTGAAGTCCTAGCCACTGAAATTTCCGAGCTGAAGATAGACTGGACTTCTCAAGGCTGATCTGGAAACTCAGAGATTGTAGGAAGTTCATGACCTCTTTGGCTGTTTGAAGACATTCCAACTTTGTTGCAGCCCAGACTAACCAGTTGTCCAGGTACACCATCATCTGAAGGCTTGTATTACGAAGTTTTTGGTCAATGTCCTCTACTAGTTTCGTGAAAATCCTTGCACTTATACTGAGCCAAAGGGCATAGCTTTGAATACGTAGGCCTTTCTTGCCAGTCAGAAACCAAGGTAAGGGGAGAAGCGCTGACCTATTGGAAGATGCCAATAATCCTCTGTAAGATCTCTGGATATGATGTAGGCCCCCTGCGGAAGTAGGGTCCCTACTCGTGAAATAGTCAGCATCTCAAACTTGTCGTTCAGAATGAGTTGGTTTAGTGGGGACAAGTCCAGAATAGTTTGATAAGTGTTTAAATCTTTCTTGGGCACGCAGAATAGCCACCCTTGAAAGTTCATGGATTTTGTGCAGTGGATGACTCCCTTCCGGAGAAGGTCCGGAACGTAATCGATCAAAAAGGGGCTTGTGGGTTGAAAGAACCTCTTGAACTGGGATGGTGTCTGTCTCCATTTCCAGCCTAGACCTTTTGAGACTGCTGTAAGCCCAGGGAGCAGACTCCCATTGATATCTGAACAGGTGAAGTTATTCCCCTACCGGAAGCTCCTCATTCTTGTTGCGAAGGTCCTGCAACTTTAGACGTCTTGGCTCTACTACTAGGCCAATTATTCAACCGCCTCTTCCAGACCCTCACCTGTTACCGGGGTCCTTCCTATGAGCTTCGGCATGGTGAAATGTGATGGTAGCTCTCTCGTCCACTGGGTTGAAAGCTGGAGACTGTGAAACATACTGATTTGGGACCGTATACACAGTCTAAGGAATCACGGCTACCGAGGTTGTCGAGACAGGAAAGGATTTCGTTCCTTTGAAGTGACTTCTAGGCTTTTTGCCCTTGGGTTGAGGTCATTCATTGGGGGATAAATTCCCGTTTAGAGGAAATACCCCACTTGTCAATAAAGCTCATACTCTCCTGATCTGCTATGTCCGTGACTTCTTTAACTAGTTTCTCAGGGAAGAGGTCCTTTCCCCAGATATTGGAGTCA
>NC_090726.1:85563769-85566269 GCF_036898095.1 Palaemon carinicauda | reverse complement strand
GTGGTCTAGGGGTCTAGTTTTCCCTTTTTCAAACAAACAGTAATTTTAATCACATCCTCTGATTGTAAGGTATCCGGCTAAATCAGTGCAGAATGTGCCAATTATTTCACTAAGCCCCTCGACTATGCTTCTGATGTTAACAATGCGATTGTAGGCCCACATTGCTTGCAAAGGCTTGTCCTTTACTTTCATAAAGATGAAAAAAGTAAAACACCATCCATGTGTCAGCATCATTGTGGTCACATTCATATAAAGGATAGTTCTGTTGTGTCAAATTATTATTAGTCTACAATAAATTCATAGCATTTTTCCTTAAGCTACAATTACTTTCTTGGTCTCAATTACTTCAGCATAATCATCTGACTCTCAATTATTAAACGATAAATGTAGGGAAGTATCTTTGAGCAGTAATGAGGATATGCACTTTGAAAAAATATTCTGTTGTTTTTGGCTAGGACCAGTGATGCTAATAACAGTTTGTGTCTCCCCGAATCTGATATGCAGAATCTTTGAATGTGCTCTGAGTATAATCATCCCACACAAAGTGTAAGTCAATGCTGGTGGTTTTACAACTCGTACTAGGAAACTTTTAGAAAATCAATCATAAGTGTAAGGAAAGTTTGGAGTCATTCTGATCAGAACGATGCCCTCAAGAATACTAGCATCACTTGCCCTAATCATTGGTTCACTATCAACTGTTACAATGACTCAAGATGATTAGCCAATTTGGACTTGCTGGTTTCCATCATTATTCTATCTACATTGCGTAGACTAAAGGAACTATTGACAGTGGGTGAGGCAGGACTCTTCTTAAGTTAAGCTTTGTTTGTCAGGATGAGTAAAGACGTCTACCAAACATGTCTCGGGAACATTTCAGCCCCAGCCCATTCTTATTATTTGTTGTGAACGAATTCTTTGCTGCATTGGTAGCGAAGTTTCTAACTTTCCTTTACTAAATGGGCTTCTCAAATCATGCTGGATCGTCTATCATTTCATCAAAGAGCTTAATTGTGCTTGAAAGAACATTCCTGACCTCATCTGGGGCTTGTTTCCCATAATTAGGTTGATCATATAGTGATTGCTTTATTCGACCTATTGAGATGGATCCATGGTTGAATCTCCCTTTTGTAGCCTTGTATACATCGTCTTCAGAAGATAACAATGCATATGTTTCACAAAGTTCTTCTATAGTTTTATGCCTACCATACATACACTTGTTGAAATACAAAAAGTCTTCGGGCATTTGCAATTCACCCTCATTCAACACCTCAGTTGCTACAGGTGGCATCTAGTAGTTTAATTAAGGTTTATTACCTCCACCTATTATATTAGGAGGTTAGGTTTTCGTCCCTGTTTGATTGTTTGTGTTTTTTTTTTTGTGTGTGTATAATTGTGGACAGCTTCCTGGTCAAAATTTTGATCTTAGGGTAACAAAACTTACAGAGATTAATTGTTATGTAAGAAGCTAGAAATTATAAAATTTTGGAATGTCTAGGTCAAAGGTCAAGGTCACGATCAAGCAAAATGTCCAATTCATGTAATCAGCCATAAGTTTGGACATCGTTCTCACAGAGACCTTAAAGTGGCTTCATATTTGAGTGTAGGAAAATCCATGGCTATTAATACATGTTCAGGTTAAAGATAAAGGTCAAGGTCAAGCAAAGGTAAAAAAATAAGGTAACTTGGCGGAGGTGTGCACTCTAATGAGCCCTTCCCCCTCTAGTTTAATATTATCTTGAGAATCAGGGCAGAAGCTTTGATAACGTTTGGTTTTGAGCAGTCTCTGTGGGCAGAAATAACTATCCCTACCTTTTTTTTTTTTTTTTTTTTTTTTTTTTCTAAATAATATTTGACCCAAAATGCCTTTCCAGTTTATTACAGAGAAAATGTGCCTTTCCAAGTGTATTTTTAATTCCTTCATTATGGACCAATTCTAGATACTTTCTGGTTAGGTTTGTGAGGGTCTAAGTCTTTCCCTTCTTTAAAACTTTTATCTTAATGATCTTCACAAGCTTAGTGAATGCAGTGTCTCTTTTCAGTTAATACTGACCCTTCTTGAATTTTCAGGTCTATTTGTAGAAGAGCCTATGGCAGGATCTATGATATTTTGGATCCCTGGCAATGACATCTACTGATTCATAATTCCTCTTAAAATCTGAGTCATTGGATACCTCTGCATAGCGCTTCACAGTTATCGGTAAACCATACATCCACATAATTGAATAAGCAAGTCAATCAACTAAGCACATTTCTGAACCACCAAAAAATTATCCTAATATCTTACTCCTTAGGGTGGTATTTTGTATTTTCATTAGTCATAATGGTTACATAAAGCATGTGTAATTCATAAAAAATATCAGCTGTGGTAATGAAAACTATTAAACTGTACCAAGTATATGAAAAAAAGAAAAAAAAAAGGAAAGACATTTTTTCTTTGATAGATAATTTTGTTGTTTTATGGCCGCTAACAATACAATAATTGTAATAAAGATGTAGAAAA
>NC_090726.1:85501269-85546269 GCF_036898095.1 Palaemon carinicauda | reverse complement strand
ACTAGTCTTGTGCCACAGTACCCTGGGCTAAAGAGTAATTCTCTTTTAGCCTAGGATAACGTGGCACTGGAACCCTGTTTCTCCTTTGTTGAGAGGAGGCGGTAGTGCCACCATCCCCTTAACTGTGTCGGCAGTCTCTGGGTTGGAGAACTGAGTCTCTACTGGCACCTGGATTCTGCCGATACTGAAACAGAGTTTCTTTTATAGGTGGTAGGATTGACAATTTTGTCAGTTCCTTTCACATACATTACAGGACCCTTTTTCCCTACCCCTCTATCCTCTTTTGATGGTTGATCCATTGTCTTTCTTTAGGCTGGCATCTTGTAACCTTACCATTGCCGGTAGGTTGCTGGAGCCAGCCAGACTCCCTCTCTAGTCTTGGCTGACGGCAGGGCATATTGCCGCCAGCCGGCCCGGCCGACAATTCCGGCCTTGCCGTCACGTCAAGAAGGCTGCCGACAGTCATGGACTGTCGGCATCTGCCGGCCTGGCCGGCAACTGCCGGCCCAATCGCCAACTGTTGGCCTGGCCGGCAGTTGCGACCATGATGGCCGTGAGTGGGTAGCCCCTTCTGTACCCAAGGTTCTTCAGTCCTCCCTTGGACTGCTGCTATAGGTTCTGTTGCTGGGGTACTGGCGGCCAGGCCGGCAAACACAGTTCTGACTCAGTTGGCAGCACGCCGACTGTACTGGTACTGTCGGCGGGTTGCCGGCGGGCAGTTTACAGGTGGTTCCTTGCCGGCAACAGTACTGTCGCTATATAGAAGCCTGAATGTTACATTCTCCCCTTCTATTAGAACCTTCTTTCGGGAAAAAGGCAGTCTAATTAGACTTTTACATCCTTAATTACTGTATATATTTACAGTAAGGATAGCCCTTTTTTCCATACTATCTCTCTCTCTCTCTCTCTCTCTCTCTCTCTCTCTCTCTCTCTCTCTCTCTCTCTCTAACTAGTACTGCCGGGTATGCCGGCAAGTCCTAGCTAGACCGTCAACATGCCGGGTGAACTACTGTATAGTTTATACAGATAGCCAGTATATCTCAGTATTGAATATACTGTAGATAGAAAACTATTATATATCTTATACTAGTAGTTATTTCCATTATATTTTGGATATCCTACTCGGGCATTTCCTGAACCTAATCCTATATTGAATGAATATGATTTCTTCAATATCCTGATTGGAAATCAGTTTAGGATTACCCTAAAATATTAAATACTTCAAGGCAAGAGTAATACACTCCTAACCCTTAAAGGGTACAACCTTTTTTCCTTGAGTCTCCCTGATCAGGAAACTATATTTTAATATAGTAGGAAGACTAATGCAAATGGCCTGAGTGGGATATACAAATATATGTCTTTATTTTTTCCTAGTCCAGCTGGCTTCATGCTAGATGGACCCTACTGTCATATGCAGCTATGAAGGAAACATAATGACTAGACTACAATGCATAAGGTACAGTAGCCAGTAAATTGCAATATAGACTTACTGCAATTAGAAAACTACAGTACCATTATACTGTAGTAATTTCTAACATACCTTGGGTATCCTTGTACGAGATTTCTGCTGATACCGCTTATATATTGAATGAATATTTTCTTCATTAGTCTGATCTAGAATCAGTCATCCTGACCCCACAGTATTAACATTATTTGGGACAGTGATTTAATACTTCTCTACCCCTAGGGGTAAGAGCTTTTCTACTTGGAGTTTCTCAATAGAGAAAGCTCCATGAAGTTAATACTGAGGGGAGGTAGCAGCATTTGCTCGCAGGAGTACACAAGTATGTATCTCCTACTATCCCTTTATAGCTTACTATCCTAAGCTATTCTGTTGTAGATGACATTTACATGTTGATTATCAGAGAAATAATCCCTTGTATACTCATTTGGTTTTCCTTTCTTTACAGGAGCAACACCAGATATCTTGTGCTGCACTCCTCTGCAAGGCCAAGAGTAAGTACTTTTACGGTCATAATACTTGCAGGTTGCATGCCCCCTGCAATATTATTTCCGGATCCCTACATTATTTGAACCCACAGGTTTGCAATATATGTCGGACATTGATGTCCGAAGGTTTAGAAAATCCCAAGTCTATGGAGACTAGGGATACAGCTCAGTATAAATTACGCAACTGGGTGAGAGGCTTCCAAAAGATCTCTCCGAGACCTTTCCTACCTAATGATAGGATGCGTAAGCTATCATTTCTGAAGCTAAGTGAAGAAATAGTAGTGCTTCAGGAGCCAACTACATCCCCTGACGGCCAGAAAACCTTTGGGATTGAGGGCAAGAAGTGCACCAAGGTAGAAGAGAAATATGTTTTGTCGGATTTTCCTCCGTCTATGCTGGCTATAGAGCCATCGATGTCAACATCTTCACCTTCTACCCCTCTATTGGATAATGTGGTACAATTATGTATCTAACTGAAGAATCAGATAGAGAGCTTTCGTAAACAAAACGAAAAGCAGGAAGTAAAACGCAAGATAAAACCTCGTAAAGCTTCTCTTGTCGCTTCCCACGGGTCAGTCAAACGACCCATGAATAAAGACCTTCCAACATGCTACATAACCAATCTCTGGAGGTTTGCGGAACAGAGGTCGATTTCAAATGGCAATCTCTACATCTCAGAGAAAATAGGTGCTGTTCCTTTGGACAAAATTCAATTTTGGCCAAGCTTTGATGCTTTCCCTAATTGTTGGGTTCGACTGCAGTACGAACTAAAGTCAGGAAAAGGAACGGAACCAAAGGAGGTCATGATTCTTGACCATGATAAGGCACAGACTATCCTTTCAGGTAGTCTGAAAAGGGCGGGTTATTCAGAGACGAAGGTATTCTCACTGAATAACAGACACCCTTCCTTTCTTGCTCCTACTTCACTCTCATTCCCTTTTATGGGGAAGGCATTTACTTCTGTTGCCAAAGCTGTAGAGGCGGGTGAGCCATGTCCCACACTCGATGAGTGCAAGCCTTTGTCACCAGCTTTTCCCGGACAGGAAAAGGATTGGAAGGAAGTCCATTTGACATTTTCAGTAGGAAAATAGAACAAGGATGTCTTAAGTCGACAATTAAATGTATGTCTCCCTAAATTGACCGAATTTCTCTTGTTTAATGAACACGAGTCAAAGTAGAGACTTGCGAAATCCCTTTCTCTACAAAACTACATAGAGTTGTGTTCAACCTACGAAAATACCCCAGACATGAATCATGGTCATAGCCAAAATGCATATGGCTACCTTGCTAAAGGACCTTTATGCCTTTGTGAAGGCTAGGAGAGCATGTAGAGAGTTTGTGTTCACTGCTGCAACAGTGAAACACGAAACAAGGAAGCTAATATCTTCCAACATCTGGGGTAAAGACCTCTTCCCACACGAGGTCATTGAGGAAGTAATTAAGAACGCCACCATGGAGAACACAAGTCTTCTCCAAAAATGGGGCATTCCTTTAAAGAGAAAATCTTCTGTGGTTGTGGGTCCCCAACCTAAAAAGAAGATCGAAAATGCTGGAAATATCCGGGCTGCTCAACAACATCCTACTATTCCAGTGACCACGGTGCTACAGGCAGATGGTCAAAAGTCTAAGCCTACAGACTACTAGAAGCATAAAGACGCTTCGGCTAGGAGGAACTTTCCCTCAGGATCGCAGGACCTTCGATCCTTCGATCCAAAGCCTATTCAAGATGAGCCATTGATGGGAAACAGAAATGTCTCTACCATCATTTCCTTACCTTCTCCTACAGTTCAAAACCCTCATGGAGAAGTATACCTGAGAGCTATAGAGCATACAGGTGGTAAGAAAACTATAGCTCATCGAGTTCCAGGGAAGGCTGTGTTGTGTTCACGAGAAGGACTCAAGATATCAATGATACATTCTGAAATTGTCGCCACTCAACAAGTTCATAAAAAAACAGCCAGTTCTGAATGTTAATCCTTCTGAACATATGGACCTTGTTCCAATTAGGTGTGTTCGTAGTCTTATCAGACCTGAAAGGTGTCTTTCGGAACCTTCCAGTCAACCACCCCCTTTCCTCCTATCTAGAATTCATGTTACAGAGAGTAAAGATACGTGTTGGACTCACAGTCCTAAGTATCTTCAAAGGATTGACGAACTTAGTCACGTCAAAGTCAAGCCTAGAAATAGTTCAGGTATTAATATACCTGATCGAGAAGCTGGAGTGGGCAGCACCCGAAGTGTCGGGCCCATGTGCATTCAAAGAGATGACCCGGTTCCCGGGACATCACAGATGCAAGATAAGCTTCTACAAGTCTCGACTTTCTCCAGCTCAGGGGTTTCGATGGTTAAAAAACAATCGAAGCCCTCAGTCACTTCAACTATCCTTTCAGGTAATCGGTCATATTTTCAAAATCCCAACAGGGAAAAGTACTAAACTTTCCCCAGTTTGCAATAGTGATAGACCTGGTGCTAAGGGCACACCGGAAAGATGCGTTAAGACGGTGGATACTCTATCACGATCCAAGGCAATAGAGTTGGAATGGTCCATGAACGCAGACATATTCCCTCCCAGATGGGAACAAGTCCTGGAACTGTAGCGCGACCTCTTCATCACGAGCGTCTTCAAGAAACTACCTCGCTAAATAGCCCTATGCGAGGATCCTCTAATGGGGCTGATAGACCAGATGAGGCCGGTCATAGCTCCGATCCTAGGTATATTTCCGAAGGTTCATAAATCAACTGCCTTCGGTTTATCACGGAGAACCCAAACCCTTCATCTCATGAATTTCTTGCTCTAGCGGTTAGAAAAAGGTTTGGGATCTCAGAAGGCAATATAGAATTCTTAGAAGAATACAAGGCTAAGTCTACTAGAAGACAATATGAGTCTTCCTGGAAGAAGTGGGTTGCGTTTGTCAAAACAAAAGGACCGAAAGAAATTTCTATGAACTTCTATCTGTCCTTCTTTGTCCAGCTTCATAGCCAAGGTCTGGCGGCCAATACTATAAATACATGCAAGTCAGCTTTGACTAGGCCTCTCCTATATGCCTTCCAAGTGGATCTGGCGAATGAAATCTTTAATAAGATTCCGAAGGCATGTGCTAGGCTTAGGCCTGCAGTTCCACCAAAGCCCATCTCTTGGTCTTTGGACAAGGCCTTATATTATGCCTCATCTGTGAACTGTACCAACCGTGTTTCACACAATTGTACATAATTCCTTTTGTATATATTATGCTTGTATCTTCACTCTTCCCTCGCACTAAAATGAACATGAAAATTCATGTCTGGTTGTTCCTCTGTAATAATGTCTGTCTTAAGAACTTGTTATGTCCTGTTGCCTTGAGGTTTTGTATATAAGGAGAATGTTCTACAATAATATAACTCAGTTGATTGCATCCTGCCTTTGAGTTCACAACCCTCTCTCGGCCGTCACATTGGTGACCCCGGAAGTCGACTCGCTCCCACCGCCTTCCACCCCCACCTCCTCGCCCCTTCATCGTTAGTACTATGGAGGACTCTACTGCAGTTGGTGCTGTGGCCGCTCCATTCAAACTTTCATCGTTTGCAAGCGGAGAGGCGTTCGCTTGGTTTCAACGCGCTGAAGTCCAGTTTCGTATCAGGGGCGTGACTCGCTCAACCACCAAAGCGGATTATGTTCTCGCGGCGATACCCGAGGACACCTTCCCAGAAATATCATACTGGCTTTGTGAACAAGGAGACACCCCAATAGCGTATGACGCCCTCAAAACATACCTTCTGCAGCAGTACTCGCCGTCGCCAGCCGCCTGTATAGCAAAGATTTTTCAGCTCTCGCAACAACCGTTGGGGGACCAAAGGGCTTCGCTTGCCCTCAGGGAAATGACCAGTATCGCTCGCCTTCAACCTGCCGCAGACGGCTCTCCTCGTGAGGTGAACCTACTTCGTGCCCTTTGGATACGCCGTTTACCCGAACCTGTACGAGCTGCCATACCCGATGTCGATAGTTTACCCATAAAGGACTTGATGACCAAAGCCGACGCCCTTATGGACAGCCACTTCAAGACCTCCATCAACGCCTCCACCCCTGACGAAGAGGATGCCTATTCAACGTCAACCGAAGCTAACATGAATGCCGTAGGACATACACGCCTACCCCGTGACGAGCCGAAGCAGCGACGAAGCCGCCCAATACCCACCAATCGCTCGCGCCCCAACCAACGACTTCTACAGCCACTTACTACCTCTCATCAGCCGCAGTTTTGCTACTACCACTTCAGATTCGGGGCAACCGTGAAGAAATGTGCCAAGGATTGTCAGTGGCCAAAAAACGTGTAAGTAGGCCATCGCTTGTGGCGGTGGCCTCCCGTGTTTCTAATATTTACTTTTTACAGGATGCAAGAACGGGCGTGCGATTTTTGGTAGACACGAGTGCTTGTCGTTCTCTTTTGCCAAGGAAACTCTTCAAGGCACAACGTAGTCTGTCTACATCTGCCGACGTCCGCTTGGTAGCTGCCAACGGATCTGCGATACCCACCTACGGTTACGAGAACCTCACATTATCGTTCGGAAACGGTAAATTCAATTGGAAGTTTCTCGTTGCTGACGTCACAATGCCAATCCTCGGTGCAGATTTCCTCTCTCATTTCCACCTTCTGGTCGATGTCGCCCACCGACGATTGGTCAATGCAGACTCGTACTTGTCGACACCTCTTCAACCCGCCCCCTCTAACCTCGCTCGCCACATCAGCGCACCCACGGATGCCTACGCCCACCTCCTCACGTCGTACCCGGAAGTTTTCCGTCCAGAACTTCGCCAAACGCCCACGGTTTCTGCCAAGCACGGTATTTATCACCATATCAAGACGACGGGACCCCCAGTCTTTGCAAAATTCAGACGTCTGGCACCGGAACGATTGGCAGCCGCCAAACAGACGTTCGCCGAAATGGAGGAAATGGGCCTTTGCCAAAAGGCCTCCAGCCCATGGTCGTCACCCTTACACATCGTTCTGAAGAAAGACGGCTCCCTCCGTCCGTGCGGGAATTACAGGCGCCTGAACATGCAAACAGAACCGGATCACTACCCAGTCCCAAACATTGCTGACGTGACCTCCTACCTGCACAAAGCGAAGGTTTTCTCTACGCTCGACCTCCTGAAGGGGTATTATCAGGGGACTATGAACCCAGAAGACATCCCTAAGACTGCCATCACCACTCCGTTTGGTACATACACCTTCAATTACTCCTGTTTT
Organism: Palaemon carinicauda; assembly: GCF_036898095.1. Classification (NCBI taxonomy): domain Eukaryota; kingdom Metazoa; phylum Arthropoda; class Malacostraca; order Decapoda; family Palaemonidae; genus Palaemon; species Palaemon carinicauda. Next base: position 85,539,094 of record NC_090726.1, on the reverse strand, counting down.
GTCCTTCGTAATGCTGAGGCCACGTTTCAACGTCTCATGGATGGCATCTTAGGGGATCTCCATTTCTGTGTATGTTATGTGGACGACATACTTGTGTTCTCCTCCTCAAAAGAGGAACACCTCCGTCACCTGCGCATCGTGCTCGACTGCCTGCAACATAACGGCCTTGTAGTCCGGTACGACAAGTGTACCTTTGGCGCCAACGAAGTATCGTTCTTAGGGCACCGCATCACTCCTGAAGGTGTCCACCCCCTCCCTGAGAAGGTAGCAGCCGTTCAGAACTTCCCCGTGCCCTCGACCGTCAAAGCTCTGCAGGAATTCTTGGGCATGATCAACTATCATCCCAGTTTTCTGCCAGTCATTGCCGCCACTCTTGCTCCCCTCTACGCCTCCCTCAAGGGCAAGCCGAAGGGCCTGAAGTGGGGTCACCTTCAAGAAGCAGCCTTCTGCAATGCAAAGAAGGCCCTATAAACTGCTGCGGCTCTCACTATTCCTATCCCACACGCCCCTCTCCTTCTCTCCACCGATGCCAGCGATGTCGCTATTGGTGCAGTACTCGAGCAGGTGGTCAAAGGCTTGCCCCGCCCATTGGCCTTCTTCAGCAGAAAACTGTCCAAGGCCGAATCTGGTTATTCTACCTTCGATCGAGAATTGCTGGCGGTGCACTTGGCTGTCCGTCACTTTCGCCATTTCTTAGAAGGTGCGCCCTTCGTCATTCGCACAGACCACATGCCTCTGGTGCACGCCTTCACTCGACAGTCTGACGCCTGGTCCGCCCGTCAACGCCGACATCTCTCCGCCGTGGCTGAATAAAATTGCACCCTCCAATACCTCCCTGGGAAAATGAATCCCGTTGCCGATGCCCTGTCAAGAAACACGTTGGCTGCCGTTCAACTGGGATTGGATTACAGCACCCTGGCTGAAGCCCGACGACAGGATCCAGAGTATCAAGCTTGTAGGACATCCTGCTCGTCCCTCCGTTGGGAAGACTTTCCCCTCGAAGACTCCAACACCACCCTCCTCTGTGACGTCAGTACTGGTAGACCGCAACCTTGGATTCCTGCTCCCATGCGCCGACAGGTGTTTGATTTCATTCACGGCCTTTCACATCCCTCGTGCCGTTCTACTGCACAGCTGCTGAAGGCAAAGTTCACTTGGCACGGCATTTCTAAGGATGCTAAGGGTTGGGTCTGCGCCTGTACTTCTTGCCAAACTTCCAAAGTACATCGACACACGGATTCAGGAGTGGGCACCTTTCCTCAACCTCAGCGTCGTTTCGCACACATTCACGTCGACGTTTTAGGCCCCCTACCCACATCACAAGCATCACAAGGACATCGTTACCTGTTTACCGTCATCGACCGCTCCACTCGTTGGCCTGAAGCCATTCCCATGGAAACTGCAACGTCCGCCTCATGCACATCTGCCTTACTCTCTGGAAGGATTTCAAGATTCGGTATCCCTGAGCATATTACTTCTTACAGGGGAACCACTTTCACCTCTCAATTGTGGACGTCATTAGCGAATCTCCTGGGCATCACCCTACATCAGACAACGGCCTACAACCCCGCTGCCAATGGAATGGTTGAATGTTTTCATCGCACCCTCAAAGCAGCTTTGATGTCCTGCTGCAAGGATTGCAACTGGTTTACTCAGCTTCCCTGGGTCCTCCTGGGACTAAGGACCACTCCTAAAGATGCCCTCGACGTCTCGGCAGCTGAAATGGTGTATGGCGACCCGTTGGTCGTCCCTGCCGAATTTTTTCCTTCTACAACCTCCTCCGACGATCTCCAGCGCATACGTCCCGTCGTGGGAAAATTTACTCCGTGCCGCAGGACTTACAAGCCCCCAGCGAAGCATCACATACCAACGGACTTGCACTCTGCAACGCACGTCTTCCTGCGCAACGACACCAGCAAGCCACCACTAATGCCCCCTTACACGGGCCCTTTCCTTGTGATCCGACGCAGTCTGAAAGCATTCCTCCTAAACATTCGGGGCAAAGAAGACTGGGTCTCCATTGATCGTCTAAAACCTGCTTATCTTCTGCCAGATGACCCGCCTACAGTTCGCCTCTCTAGATCAGGGCGCCCTATTTAACATGTACAGTATGTCATTTTTAGGGGGGGAGCCATGTACCAACCGTGTTTCACACAATTGTACATAATTCCTTTTGTATATATTATGCTTGTATCTTCGCTCTTCCCTCGCACTAAAACGAACATGAAAATTCATGTCTGGTTTTTCCTCTATAATATTGTGTGTCTTGTGAACTGGTTATGTCCTGTGGCCTTGAGGTTTTTTATATAAGGAGAATGTTCTACAATAATATAATTCAGTCGATTGCATCCTGCCTTTGAGTTCACAACCCTCTCTCGATCGTCACAGAACAATGAAGATTGTTCTCTTAAGGACCTAACCCAAAAGGTTATTTTCCTATTTGCTCTAGCCTCTGCGGCTAGAGTTAGTGAAATAGTGGCCCTATCCAGAGATGAGGGTCACATTCAGTTCACAGAATTAGGAGAACTAAATCTCTTTAAAGATCCATCCTTTCTCCCAAAAAATTAGCTACCCACTGGAAAATCTGTCCTCTGAAGGAAGATGTCTCTCTATGTCCTGTAGAGTGTCTAAAGGTCTATCTTCGTAGAACTTCAGACTTCAGGGGAGGACAGCTCTTTAAAGGAGAAACTTCTGGATCAAACTTATCTTTAAATCAGCTGAGGGCGAGCTCACCTACTTCATCCGTAGAGCGGATTCGGACAGTACTCCCGCAGGTCATGATCCGAGAAAGATTGCTTCATCACTGAACTTCTTTCATTTTATGGACTTTGAGCATCTTCGTTCATACACTGGATGGAAATCATGCAGAGTGTTCTACAAACACTATGCAAAACAAGTGCATGAACTGAAACACTTCGTAGTGGCGGCAGGCAGTGTATTAAAGCCTGCCACCTAATTACTGTGATAATCAATTAATGGTTTGGTACTTCACATATCCTCGCACATGTTCTTGATTAGTATCATCCAGAGTGCTCTACAAGCTCTACGCTATGTAAGTCCATGATCTGAAGCAGCTTGTGGTGATGTCAGGTAGATTATATATATATATATATATATATATATTTATATATACACATATGTATGTATATATATATATATATATATATATATTATATATATATATATATATATATATAAATATATATATATATATATATATATATATAATATATATATAATCATATATATATACATATATATATATATGATATTTTTACTGTTATTGTTATTATTAATATAGTTATTACTTGCCAAGCTACAACTCTTGTTGGAAAAGCAGGATTTTATAAGCCGAAGAGCTCCAACAGGGAAAATAACCCAATGAGTAGAGGAACCAAGGAAAAAGAAAGTATTTAAATAACAGCAACCACATTAGTATAGATATTTCCTATATTTACTTTAAAAACTTTAGCCAACTAAGAGGAAAAGAAATAGGATAGAATAATATGCATTAGTGTACTCTCAAGCAACTGAATTATAACCCATGACAGTTGAAGGCCATGGTCCAGGGCCTATGGCACTATAGTTAAGTCATTTTATAAGTTCCGTGACCACTCAGTGCGGATGTACTTTTCTTCTTGGATTATACTTCTTAGAGGGATAATAAAGAAATTTAGCCTCCATGCCTCTGTCAAAAGTGTGGGCATAACTTTTGAGAGCCCTTAATTCAAAATAGCCGCCGTCGCCAGTTCAAAAAATTAACTATTTCCTGGTTTGTCTTTGAGTGCTGTACAAAATGTGTTTTATGAGGTTTTTTGGCATGGGGAATTCATATATGATGTTATTTTATTTAGTTGGCCTGTTTTTCATACTCAAATTCACCCCTGTAAGAAAGTTTTCTTTTGTTTCAGGTCAATGTGTGTGGTTCTGCTTCCTTACTTCCATACTATTAACAGAGAACCAAGACTGAATTAGTGTGATACTCAAGACATTTTAAATAGATATTGTCAGCAAGATGTCATAGGAATGTGTACTGAAATGTGGAAAGACTTTCAAGTCCTCAGATACCATCAGCCAAGGAAACTGGGGATCTCTAGAGTCAAAGTCTAAAAGATGGTCAGGAATTGATAGGTATGGTGATATTTACAGCACCACTTCATGGCAAGATGGGCTTGCAAGTTATTACCTGCACCAAGGATTTTATATATCAATCTCTTCTTCAGACAAGGTTGAAAAGTCTCGATGACGCATATGGAACGAGAGTGACATTGTTCCAAGTATAAGTCAAACATCAAGCTCAGGAGTGCCAGGTCTGTATGATGATAAGACAGACGGACTATATCCTGCTAAGCGCTTGTGTTCTTCTGTCTGTGGATCACTCATCAAGAAAAAAAAATGTGTGTGGTGTCTGAAGGTTGGGGATACAAATCATCGAAATATAGCAAATAAATAATGTAATAAAAACTGCTAGTTATCATCTAATAAATATTGAATTTATAAAAAAAAAATACCTGGACGAAAATTCTGTAAAGAAACTTGTGATAAACTGTGTTATTACCACGATTGAGTACTGCAACTCTACCTATTACCATTTACCAAAAGTACAACTTAAGAAATTACAAAACTTAATAAACAGAGGAGCAACACTGATAAAAGGTGTCCCAACAAGAGAAAGGATCACCTCTGTACTAATGGATTTACAGTTACTGGCTGCTAATTAAAGTGAGCATTGAATTTAAAATATGTACAATAACCCACCAAGTTATCAGAACCGGTCGTCCAAAATACTTAAGAGAATTGCTACATATTGCGCAGCCAACAAATCGTGTCGACACGAGAATAGTTACAGATGGCTTCAAACAGTTGAAACCTAAATATATGTCTACTTTAGGCTCTAAAGCCTTTAAATAAGCGGCCCCGAGACTATATAATAAGCTCCTACGAAACATTCGAATAATTGAAGACATTAAGGCTTTCAAGAGGAAACTGAAGACTTTCTAATTCAAAACATCTTGCAACAGTGACGATTTAACAGTAAATGAACAATACGTGATCTGAAACGATAAATACTCTAAACGAACAAGGTAAAACGAAAGCGGAGGTCCTGTAGAGAGTGAGTTCTCCTGCTGTATGGAACCAGAAAAGCAGCCATCAAATTAAGTAAGTAAGTAAGGCTCAACGCACTCTCAGCATGGCTCTCCTTCAAACGCCACACAGTTTTAATAGATGAAGAGTTGCAGGATCGTCTCTCACGATTTGTCGAGTCCACATCAGCGCTGTCAGACCCTTTAGCAACAGACATTATGTATCACCATAACTGCTGGAGAAAGTATGTAGGCCACCTGTAGTTTGAAAAAACCGAAGGAATGCATTTTCAGAATGTGTCTATGTCAGAGGCGAACATTTTTTTCTTTAGACACGTGGATACCGTCATCTTTGCTGAGCGTGAGATCCGTTCATTGCAGTCTCTTTTAGCCGACTACAAACGTATTTTCAGTGACTATGGTTATCCAGTGGGCAAAGTTAAGACGTCCTACATCAAATGTCTGTTCCTAAATGAGTATCAGGATGAAATTGGTTTCCAAGAAGGAAATGCAAAGAACAAGAGTCCATGGGTGTAAGACACTCCAGGAGTGGGTGACTATATTGAGGCTGCCATGTTGTCCCTTGGCTTCACTGATGAGTAGCTCAATCAAAACATAGCACCACGCCTATCAAAGAAGATCAAAGTTGTATCTACTGTCCCATGGCCACCTTGCATTGACCGTCTCGAAGAAGCTAAAGAGGTATGTGAGCAACTACTGCAGTTGTTGTCTTTGTTAAAACAACCTAAAAGAGAAACAGTTGATCTCAGTCCTGCCGCACTAAGCCTGTCCTCCATAATCACCTACCATATCACTGGACAGCACACCTCAACTGCAGTTAACCTTGGCCTCACTGTTCATAGTATGACAAGGAGTAAAGACCTGTGGACACACTTCACAAGAGTGGTGTCTGCATCATCTACTCAGATGCACTTATCCTCTATGACCACTGGGCACTTAAGGATGTTGAGGTGTCAGGCACCTGCCCAATAGATATTGAATATAGCAAGCTGGCCATTGTCATTGTTGACAACGACGACTTCAAGTTGGATACTATGACAGGCAGTGCAGCAGGCGCTCACAGAACCAATGTCATGTTTGTGCAGCCACAAAAATACGAAAGGAAACCAGATGAAGTGCCTTTTGACAGGATAGCCAGGAAACAGATCTCTGAACAGCTGACAAGAAAATGTGGAGAGATCACACATGTTCAACAATACAGATGACCCCCTGGTAGTACCAGCGAGCCACCAGTTTGTGCCTGGGTAAACCCACCAGTGAATGGCACAGCTCCGCAATGTCCTTGCTCTGTTATACATGCATTGTCTCGCACCAACAATGACGGTACAAGACCCCTACCATATGAGCAACAGGTTCTGTGGAGGATTAATTTTTGTTTTATTTGTATTTATTTTTTGTTGTTTGCCAAATCGAGAGAGAGAGAGAGAGAGAGAGAGAGAGAGAGAGAGAGAGAGAGAGAGAGAGAGAGAGAGTGTGTATGTGTATGTGTGGTAGCGAGTGAGAGGTAGTTAGTGTATCAATTGTTTGTCATGAGAAAGAATGTTGGTATAACTGAGATTGTTTGTTTATGTTTTTAGCTAGGTTAGGACAGTGGTGAATTTCTTAGGCGAATGCTTATTTTGATTTGACTGCAGCTAGAGGCAGCTGTGTGTATGAATGCTTAACTACTATTATTATTATGATTTTTTACCAGCGTGGAAGTGTTTTATTTATTTCAACAGTAAGTACAATTTATTTATCTTTGCTAAGAGTGATTCTGAATAATAGAAAGTTTATTATTTATCTTTGATTATAATGCAATAGTTTAGTTAGCTACGATTGTTGGTAAGTGTTTTTCTTTTTACATTTGCAGGCTGTAATTCCTCCTTTGAAGAGATTTTAACTTGTATGTGGAATTGATTGTCGACGACCTGGCTAATGATAAGGATGTTGATGATGATGATGATGATGATAATAACCACGACCCTAATCAGGGAATTAGTTGTGGCAAATTGCCCCACAGTGTAGTGTGTTACCCACAGAGTTGTGGTAGTTTGCTGTAAAAGACAGTTCGGCTTTGTGTGGACGACAGTGTTGGTGTTCCATAGTATATATACACATAAATATTTTCGTGTTTGTGAATTGTTAATTTTAAATTTTGTTAGGTTTTTGGTGTTTATTGGAATGGCGTTAGTTTATTGTATGTTTATTCTCCAAGTTTATGATTAGGTTTAGTTTGTAAGAAATAGTTTAAGTGCGATTAATATGGTTTATGATTTATTTTTAGTTTGTGAGAAATATAGTATTAGGGTTATTGATTGTTTTCATTTCCCTTTTGTCCAAGAGTCCAGTTGATATATTAGGGGAAAGTTTGTGATGAGGAGACATATGTCTGTTTAGAGTGATCAAGGGTGTTGGGGTTGTTGCTGCAACATCTCACCACAATATTTTGGCGCCTGGACAGGGCCTGCCGAGGTGGGATTGATGGCTGGACTCTTCGACAAAGGACTGAATTAGGATATGATATTAGATTTAAGACTGAAAAAAATGGACGAGCAGAACAAACTTTTAAGGGAGGAATTGTGGTTGGGAAAGGAGCAAGAGGAGAAGTTGTTGTTAGAGAATACGAGGTTGAGCTGTGAGAATGAGGAGATGCAAAGGAAACTGAGGGAAAATCAGGGAACTTTAGAGAGAGTGCAAGAGGGTGTTGAGATGATGATGTGAGAGAATGAAGAACGGATGGAGAAACGAATGGAAGCTATGATGGGAGAAGTAATGGGAATGATGAAAACTTTCATGGCTGAAGGTGCAGTCGGAGGAGGGGCTTCTGCTTCAGGTAATAGGTTGATAGTGAAAGGGAAGGCTAAGATAATTGATAATGGGGAGGGTAGTGATAGTGGGATTGAAGATAAGGGAATTAGGCATAGTAAGGATGAACATAAATTTGATTGGAAGAATGAAAAGAAAGGTAAAATTAATGTGAAGAGGGAAAAGAAGAAAGGTCAGGATAAGAGTGAGGATGATCATGAGTGGGTGAAAGTGCTAAGTAAGAAAATGGGTGAGAAGGGATTTGTTAAAGATATGAATCTGAGTGTAGAATTCGATTCATTGTATTCAAATGAGGAAGAAGGCAACAAGAAGGGACTAGGCAGTGAAGAAAGTATTGAGAATGAATCGGAGATTTGTAAGACAGGGGTTGTGAGAGAGGTACCTAGGTGTGAAAGGTTTAATGAACATAGCAGTAGAGATGTTTATGACTTTTTCAGAGAGTATGGAAGGTTCTGTCAGGCTAAGTATGGTGAAAGGAAGAGAGTTTCAGCTAGGGAGTTAGGAGAATAGTTGACAGGGTACTTGTTGACGATGTATGGTGTGATAATGAGTGTAGGAAATGGTGATTAGGAAAGTGTAAAAAAGAGAATAATTTAACAGGTAAAACGTGGGAAAGGGAATGTTAGGTATAAGCGTAGGAATGATTTTGATGAAGCGCAAATGAATGTAGAAGCGATGTCAATGCATATATGTTGGTTGGAAACATTAGCTAGGAAGAAGTATGGGGATGAAGGCATAACTGAGAATAAGGAAAAACTTAAGAAGTTTTTGCCTACTGTACCTGAGAATGTTGCCGAGTTTATTAATTTGAAACGGAAGGAGAAAATGAGGTAAACGAAAGAAAGATTGACATTGGATGATATATTAGAGATAGTTAAGGATTACGAATTAGATAGATGTATGAAAGAAAGTAAATATGTGAATTTGATAACTGGAATGGAGGAAAGTGTGCCAGAATTTGTTAGTTTTAAAGATGCTCTTATGAGAGGACCGATGAGAGTAGCTGATAGTGTATTAGATACGAGTGTTAGGGCGAGTAATATGGGAATACCTGTAAGGACAAATGAAGGGTTTAGGCAAGGGAATCAGGTATGGAGAGATAGGAGTGCTAGTGTGCAGCGAGGTAGGACAGGTAGTTGTGTCTGTGAAGAGAAGTGTTATAGGTGTGGGAAAGTATGGCATAATAGGATGAGTGTAGATGGGCGTTAGGAGCATGTTTCGGGTGTGGAGAGTCAATGTATCGTATTAGTGAGTACAAGAGAGAGAAAGTGGTTAAGTGTTATAGGTGTGGTATGACTGTGCATATAGAGAGTGGATGTAGGAGTATTCGTACCAATGTGATTTGCAGCAATTGTGGTAAGGATGGGTATTATGCGAGGATGTGTAGGGAACAGCATGCGAAGTGTACTGAATGTGGTGTAGATGGGCATATAGAGTAGATAAGGTTTGTTGGAAGAAGGAGTTACGCCAACTAGGATGTTCGGGAAACTAGGTAGTCAGAGGGTTCAACTGGGTGAGTACTCCTGTGTGTGTGAAGGGAATATGATCAAAGTTCTGGAGAATGGGATGAATAATTGGGTGAAAATGAGTAAGTATGACCCTAGTATGCATGAGAAGTTAGGGTTGCAAAATAAGTAATTAGTGTTAGCTGAATATAAGAAAAAGAAGCATTTGAAATTTAGTCGGGATAAAGAATAAGGGGAATTTATAGGTATAAGTAGGAAAAAGAATAGGCATGACAAGGGTGTAAATATACAGGTGAGTATGGAAGATAAATGTGTTATTACAGATGAATCTTGGCTGAGAATGAATGATACCTATAGTGTGTGTGGCTTTTCCTTAGATGATGTAAAAGAAAAGTATGACGAATGCGAAAATGAGAGACTGGAGAATGATAAGTTGTAGGAATTATTCTTTTATTAAAGTAGAAAATAGTTTGGATGAAATGGATGAATTGTTGAGGGAAATAAGTGAGATTTTACGGCCGTATGATAGTGAGGAAAATAGGATAGTGCATCATATATTATATAATAGGAGCATAGATGGGAATCGGAATAGGAAAGTGAATGATAGCGATATGAAAGAAGTGAATGAGAGAGTATATGAAGGCCCAATTACTAGAAGCAGAGGTCCTGTTCCCAACTGCAACTGGGTTATGAAAAAAATCAGGTAAGTGTTGTGTAAGATGGATTTGGCAAAGTAAGGAGGGAGGAATGTGGAGGATTGATTTCTGTTTTATTTTTATTTATTTTTTTGTTGTTTGCTAAATCCAGAGAGAGAGAGGGAGAGAGAGAGAGAGAGAGAGAGAGAGAGAGAGAGAGAGTGTGTGTGTGTGTGTGTGTGTATGTGTGTGTGTGTGTCAGCAAGCGAGACGTAGTTAGTATATCAATTGTTTGTTGTGAGAAAGACTGTTGGTATAACTGAGATTGTTTGTTTATGTTTTTAGCTAGGTTAGGACAGTGGTGAATGTCATGGGTGAATGCTTATTTTGATTTGACTGCAGCTAGAGGTAGTTGTGTGTGTGAATGCTGGACCACTAATATTATTATTATTATTATTATCATTTAGCAGCATGGAAGTGTTTTGTTTTTTTCAACAGGAAGTACGATTAATTTATCTTTGTTGGGAGTGATTCTAAATAATAAAAAGTTTATTAATTATCTATGTTTATAATGTGATAGTTTGGTTAGCTAGGAGTGTTCGTACGTGTTTTTCTTTTTTTCATTTGCAGGCCATAATTCCTCCTTTGGAGAGAATTTAACTTGTATATGGAATTGATTGTTGACAACCTAGCTAATAATAAGGAAGTTGATACGGCTACTCTGAATTACATAATTCTTGATGACACAGACCGAATGAACTTTCGATTGCTGTTGATGATGATGATGATGCTGATAAGGGTAATAACCACGACCCCAATGAGGTAAGTAGTTTTGGCAAATTGCCACAGAGTGTAGCGTGATATCCACAGAGTTGTGGTAGTTTGCCGTAAGAGACAGTTCGGCTTTGTGTGGATGATAGTGTTGGTGTACCATAATATATATACACATATATTTATTTTGGTGCTGATGTGCGGTTAATTTAAATTTTGTTAGGTTTTTTGTGTTTATTTGATCGGTGTTAGTTTATTGTATGTTTAGTCTCCAAGTTTATGATTAGGTTTAGTTTTTAAAAAATATCTTAAGCATGATTAATTTGGTTTATGATTTATTTTTAGTTTGTAAGAAATATAGTATTAAGTTTATGTTTTGTTTTTATGACCTTTTTGTTCAAGAGTCCCGCTACTGATAACGTAAGGGGAAAGTTTGTATTGCGGAGAAATTTGTCAGTTAGAGTGATTGAAGGGTGTGGGGGTTGTTCTTGTGACATCCTGCCATAGTTTTAGCATACAGTGGAGCCCAATCCTGCCGCTGTCCACCACCCATCAAGAGCAAGGCCTACTTTCACACCACCTATGATGAGCCCCCAAGCAAATCAATGATGCATGATGTCAAATGTGAGTATCGCAACAGGAAACGTATTGAGTGTCAACCAGCGAGGATGAAGAAGGTTGAGCAAGCAGTTCAGGATCTACAGCACTGCATGAAAGAGTTTAGTAGTGAACCATTTGATAACTCATCACCTTCACTGAAGTCACTGCAGTCTGGTCTGGTTGTTTCTCCAAATCTAGTACAAGACTTCAACACTGCTTTTCAAGATGACCAAGATTAAGTTGAAACTCTCCTGAATGAGTGAGTATTCACGAAGACAGCCTCTCACTGCTACCATCCACAAGAATAAACGGCAAAGATTTGTCAGTGAACATATTTGTGCACCAGCAGTTACGCCAATGGAAGTGGCTCAGATGGAGAAGTTGGGTCTGGCGGACCTGGTGGACCCTGCAGAAGGATCAGGCATGCTCTCACTTGAGTCAGCCCTTGACATGGGGGAGGGACTGAGCAGTGCTTGTCTTTGTACAATGTGCAAAACAATGAAGAGCAAGCTCTTGGATCTATTTAACCTTGACCTAGTTTTTCAAGAACCAGAAAACTACATCAGCATTGTTGACATGGGTATGATCTGGCGGCTAGCCACTCCCACACCCGAGGACCGTGAGGCAAAGATTCGAGATGGCTGAAAGTACTGCTGGAAGTACTTATAAATGACAAGCATGACCTTCCATTCATCATCAAGGATGATGAGCATGATCGAAGGGCAACAAAACATGCACATATTCCAAACGTTTTTCCAAAGCCTACAAAAACATTCCCAAGAGCTGCGGAATTTAACCAACTGATGGTTCGATCAGGGAACAGTATCAGACTGCAAAAGCTCTTCAAGGAACAGCTGAAAGCACAAGCTTCTATGATGTGTTGAGGAATAATCTACAGTGAGGGAGAAATAGCAACCAATGTCAGCATTGGTGTGGAAAACACAGACTTTATTTTCAGACATTCAGAGGCTGACACAATGATGTTCTCTGCCTATGTCAAGCTCAGGACGGGGAACTTTAATGGGGCAGTTGTACTTAACAGTGAAGATACAGGTGTGTACAATCAAGCAGCATATCTCTCACACCAACTCCCTGGTGATCTACTTATAAAACGCAAGCATATTTTTATCAACTGCCGTGACATGCTGCTAGAAGAAGTCTTACTGATCATCATCCCTCTCCATGTGATCACGGGCAGTGATCATATGTCAGGGTTCTATGGTCATGGAAAGAAGAAGGTGATGGAGACGGTGATCTCTGATCCAGAGGCGAGAAAGCTCCTAGGACGAATTGGTGAAAGCATTGACTTGGATGATAGTATCAGAGATGATATGTACTGTTCTGTATCTATGGTGAAAGTGCAGATGCTACTTGCGGTCAAGCAAGAGATTAATAGTGGCAAAAAATAGAGAAGAAGAGTACGATCCGCCTCCCACCTGATGACGACTCCTTGAATCCTTATGTTGAAAGGACAAATTATATCACATATTGCCAATTACACTACAACTTGTTTGACCATCCATCCCCTGTTAGTCATGGCTGGGAACTTGTAAATGGAAAATGCCGACCAGTGCGCTACACACAACCCCCCTTGCCCAAACAGCTCATGCTTCCTGACTCCTCAGAGGAAAGTGAATCTGACAGTGAGATGAGTGAGTCTGGAGATTCAACAGATTCAGAAGTATAAAAGTCCCATGATTGACGTAGAACAATTGATTCAGTGGTGTATATTTGCTAATCAATATCAATTTATTGTTTGATATTTCCTTGTGTTTCAACGTATTTCAACCATTAACCTTGGTTTTGTTGTGAAGTGATTTTTGTGTCTACTTTTACTTTTATCATTAATAAAATAAATCATCACAAAAAAAACTTTCATTACAACCTACTATAAAAGGTCTGTAATGACCTACCAAAATTGAACGTTTGGAGCTCAAAATCGGCGGTCATAGTAAATTTGAATATGAAAAACAGGTCAAATCAATAAAATAACATCAGAAAAGAATATCCCATGCCAAAAAAAAACTTTAAAACAGCACCCTAAGCCAAACTAGGAATAAGTTAATATTTTGAACTGGTGACGGCAGCCATTTTTTAATTCAGGGCTCTCAAAAGTTATGCCCATACTTTTGACAGGGGCATGGTGGCTAAATTTCTTTTTTTATACTTCCAAAACGTCAAATCTAATGAGAAAAGTACCTCCGCTCCTAGTGGTCACGGAACTTATGAAAATGACCCAACTACTACCCAAGACTAGAGAACAATGGTTTGATTTTTGAGTGTCCTTTTAGAAGAGATTCTTACCAAAGCTAAAGAGTCTTTTACCCTAACCAAGAGGAAAGTGACCACTGAACAATTACAGTGCAGTAGATAGCCGCTTGGGTGAAAAAGTATTGTCTGGTAATCTCAGTGTTTTCTGGTGTATGAGGACAAATGAGAATCTGTAAAGAATAGGCCAGACTATTCAGTGTATGTGAAGGCAATAGGAAAATGAACTGAAACCAGAAAGAAATATCCAATGTAATACTGCCTAACCAGTCAAAGGACCTGACAACTCTTTAGCGGTAGTATATCAACGGGTAGTTGGTGCCCTGACCAACCTACACTCTTATACTTATATATATATATATATATATATATATATATATATATATATATATATATATATATATATATATATATCTCAATCACACCATATGATTTTTTTATTTTGCGAGCAAATATCACTAAATAGGCAGAGGGTGTGATCTGAGACATGCTTTCAACATAATAAATTTTTGTTGAATTGGTGGAAAAGGTTTGGTGCCATTTGACTCACAACATAGTGTGTGGTATATCAGAAACAACAACTGTATTGCCTTATCGAAGGCAACATGTCTCCTGGGTGAAAGCATCATTCAATATAATTGTTGAAAGCATGCTACATGGAATCTTGCATTCAGAATGCATTTCAGATTTTTCAACATATGAATAAACAAAACAATTCCTACTTCTTATGAATAATATGAAATAAGATAAGTATGGGTCACTATCAGGCAGCTCTCATCACCTGACTATGTTGGAAACACCCATGATGAGTTGTCTTCTAGCATTTTAGCCAAAAAAATATTCTTTAAACGAGTTACTAGCAACCAAAGATAGTTATCGTGGATATTCAGCATATTCGCCATTACTTAATATGCATGTTATATTTTTTTTTTCTAATAAATCCACAACCGGGTGGGGTTTTAAATTGAATGGCATTGAAATACAATGGATATGGCTAAAATTGTTACACATTTTTCACATTTGTACTTAGTTTTAATCAAATATCCTGGAGTGATAGACAGTAGACATAATACGAATTGTTAAATAATACTAACAAATAAATATATATACATTTTCACATGCCTTTCAGATATCATTGAAATTCAAAGTAAGAACCATAAGTCCTCATATTATGAAGAAAATGTGTTTGTAGTAAGTATATTTATTTCACAAAGTTGGGAGAATTCATCTAAATCAGCAGTTATACCATCAACAGCAATAACAATAACAGCGGGATGAATGTGTTTGCGAAGGTGTCAGTGTATATAAGAGGAATGAAAAGAACTATTAAATGAAAAACAGCAATTAAAAACAGTAATGAACTAACTCTTAGGGTCAAAAATAAGTTAGTGAGTGAGGAATAACCAGTGCTTTGTGACTAAGTCTATGGATATAAATCATGAATGAATTTCGACGAAATTTCAAACTGGCAATCAACTAGTTCGTATACATATAAGGCACTCTCTTTGCTAAAACTACCAGAGGTATAATAGCGTCGATTATAAATGCGTTATCGCTCAATTATGGAAGTTATTAGAATATTAATGTATAATGAATTTTTAGTAGTATTTATGAATCAGAATCCCAATGAAATGGTTATGGTTGCCGTCAAATAAGGAGTCTTTTAACACAACTTTCCCCTGCAGGTTCGTTGGTCACTAAGTTGGTATAGAATATAGGATAAGAAAATGACAGAAAAATATTTCTATGAATTGGTAAAGTAGTAGCAAGTCCACTACTTAAGAATGGTAGGCTATGCTTTCCATGATTGGGTTCTTAGGTAAAAATGTTATAAAGTGCAACCCCTCTCTTCATTGTTTTCAGTCGACTGATATGTTAACACTATTCCTGCTCAATGAAATGTTTTCAAAACAAGATTATTACTTTATATTTTCTTTTTCATTTGATCAAATCTATCTTTTCGTTGTAAACTCAGGCTTGTATAGATGAATGTTTTTAAGTTTAAAGGTCTCATCTAGGGGACATTATCATCATCTTTACCGAGAGATTTTTCTCAGGGTGTAAGACTGAATATGATAGCCAAATATGTGTAACAACGTTCACTAGGGAACTCTTCAAAATGAATAAAAAAATACCATATAACGCGGAAGATTTGTATATCTAAGAGTTTATTGCAAATCATATTTCTAAACATTATTATGGATGCGGATTTGTATTACCTATAATTCATGAAACTATCCAAAGCACTTCTATTTTTAATTGCCAGAATAAACTTGAATCCTTACGTCCTTGTCGACGGTGAAAGTTGATTATTGATGAGAGAATGGCATCGACTCATTTTGAGGGTTCCAGTAGTATGTGGTGACAAT
Organism: Palaemon carinicauda; assembly: GCF_036898095.1. NCBI lineage: Eukaryota > Metazoa > Arthropoda > Malacostraca > Decapoda > Palaemonidae > Palaemon > Palaemon carinicauda. Next base: position 85,523,072 of record NC_090726.1, on the reverse strand, counting down.
AGTTAAAAAAAAACCGAACCCCATATTTCATGAAAATAGTTTTAAGTATAGTTTATGTTAGGTTTCTTGGAATATTGAATTTCATGACTTCAAGGATTTGGACTGTTTGTAGACGGCATACAAGTTATTGCGGTTTAGAGCCTATTAGTTTCCCTAAAGTTAATGGTTACAATTATGTAATGGCTTACTAAATCTTTCACTATTAGAGTTTCAGAGCCGTCAAAAGTGGAGCCTAAATATTAGGATAAATATGAACGCACACACATACCCCCTGTAGATTCAACCTTTCCCAACCCTTCCCCCTTATCTAACTACATACCCTCTAAACAGCGTAAGACTGCTCCATTTCCACCCTGAGCGTAACAGAAAAGAATATTTATATGTATATATATATATATATATATATATATATATATATATATATATATATATATATATGTGTGTGTGTGTGTGTGTGTGTGTGTATATATATACATATATAAATAAATAAACATATTTATATATATATATATATATATATATATATATATATATATATGTATATATATATATATATATATATATATATATATATATATATATATATATATACATGTATATATATAAATATATTTATTTATTTATATATGTATATATACACACATATATATATATATATATATATATATATATATATATATATATATATATATATATATATATATATATATATATATATATATATATATATATACATATATATATATATATATATATATATATATATATATATATATATATATATATATAGGGGGACTCTTGCTCATTACCATAAAAGGGAGATTACCGGTATAATGTACATCATCAATATTATTACCATGAATATCATAATAATAATAATAATAATAATAATAATAATAATAATAATAATAATAATAATAATAATAATAGTCAGAGCTATGCAACATGGACAGAAAAACTAGTAAAGTGATGAACATGTACCAAGCACTAGACCCAAGAGTGAATATTAACAGGCTCCACTGTACAAACCATGCAGAGAAAAAGGAAATAGACTCATCAGTGTAGATAATTGTGTCAATATCGAAAGTCGAGTACCGGTGTTACGTATTATGTGCATTCCTCTGGTTTTCCGCTACCCATTCATTTGTGAACGTCGGATACATACTCACCTAGTCATTATTATACGTAAAATGTGCACTCCAATTGTATAATAAGCACTACCTTTCCGATATAGTTACATCAACTGAATACAAAAATGCTTCCAGAGTGGATGTTAAATTTGAAACTCGGGTTGAGCCTAAAGAATTCGAGTTTTACGACGATTGTTGTAGAATTGTCCCAAGTCATGCAAGACAAACGAAAAGTACAATATCACTTGATTACTTTCAACATCAAATGTAGAACTAAAGCAAAAGTAGAATTTGTGCAAACTGGAGCCATTTTTTCGAAAGAGGCAATGGTAATTCAAATGGAAGTGACCAAATAAATTCATTAAATCAAAAGATCTAGTATATCCCTATCCAGAAGTATAAACTGCTGCTAAAATATGGTTACCCAATATTCATCTCTCATGATGATGGGCTCTTAATAACTATCAATCAGTGGCTGAAGGATAAGATCTTAGAAGGGTTAAAAACAACCTTACTGTCACAAACAGCATAATGATTTCCTTCAGCAGGTTATAACTGTACAGATCTACTTCTACGAAAACAGAAATCATTGGTTTAATTCTTCGACAGTTAGAGAGAAGATAGACTTAACAGACAGTATGACGCAAAGGTACTTGACTGCATCTGTACAGAAACAATTGAAAGCAGGGTATAAATCTCTTGTAAGAAATAGCTGCCTCCTGGTTTATCTTATACCTTGTCCTCAGACGCTAAATTGAACAAACTGTAGGGTTTATGCAATTGCCAACGCATCAGAGTATTCAGCAGAAAATGGTAAACCCGCGGAAAACTATAAAAATTACGATATGGGGCAGCATCTTTTATAGTTTCGAAACTGGTGAGTTGTTAACGGAAGAGGAAAAAAAAAACATATTACAAGACCACTTAAAATTTTCATGTAAGTAATACAAATATGCTTATTCTGGATTGATATAATAATTTAATTCTAGTACAGGGTGACAAATAAAAACGGTCATCACCAAAAAACGAATAACTTCCAAAATTTTATATAGATCGACACAAATCTTTAGCTACATTAGGTCAAGCCTATATAGTAGACATCTCCAAAGTTTCAAGTCTGTACAAAAAAAAAACTCTGTGCTTCACTGGCTCTCCAAAATGTGCTCATAATGAGCTCCCCGGCACTGCAGGCACATTTGGATCTGGCGGGCAAAGATCTCGATGACCCTCCCGTATTCCTCCCTTGGGATCACTCTTATTGCTGCTGTGCTTGCTGCCTTCAAGTCAGGGATAATCTGGTTTTTTTTTCCAAATACCCTGTCCTTAAGGTATCCCCAGAGGTAAAAATCTGGGGGGTTCAGGTCCGGTGAATGCGACAACCACTCCTGGTCACACCTGCGGCTGATCAGTCGGTCAGAGAAACGCTGCTGTAGCCATACCGATGATTCGTTTGAAGTGTGGGGCTGGCACCATCCTGCCGAAACCACTTGAGGACCCTGACGACTCCTCTCCGTCGACCAAGTGGTGTCCAGAACCTGTCAAGCACCTGGACTTATCGATCGGTATCTATTGTCATAGACCGCTCGTTGTCATTCTCGAATCAGAATGGTCCAATGATGGCATGTTTGGAGATGGTGACCCAGGCAGTGCACTCCACCGAGTGTAATGGCCTTTACAGACAGTGCTCAGGGGGTGTGCTACCCCAGAAGATGTTCTTAGAGTTCACTTAAGTGATGTACTTTTTAATATACCTACTTTGCATCGCTATAGATTGTTATCTGATACATGTACTAAGCAAAATAACGAAAAGGAAGTTTATATACAAATAACTCTCCTAATAGTTTTTGAGGGATTACAAATTATACGTGCAATAAGAACTGGAAAAGTGGAAATAATTCAAGGAGAGTGTGTATTAAACGTATAATAATAACTGGGGAGTCTAAATAATACATATAATGAAGACTGGGGAGTTCATATTGTTCGAGAGTGCATATTTAACGTTATATCAAGGAAGTACCTAAAGACCAGTGAAGATGTATGACTAAACAGTTAAAGGAGGAAAACTTATTAAAGGAAAAGTGTAAAGGGAAAGAATAGAAAGAAACAGGGTAGCGAATGAAAAAAAACTCCCATTTATGTAAAGACCAGAAAATTGGCCAGATAGGAAACACGACAGTGGGTACAGAGAGGAGAACTAAGGAAGAAAACCGAGATAAAGGCAGCATAAGAACAGGGCTTAGGAACAAGATATATTCATCAAGCAAAATAAGGATGGACAGAGTAATAAACGGACATATATTAGACGCTACTTTTGTCGACAAGAAAAAAAAAGAAGTATTGCTCATAGATGTCATAATACAATGGGACTCGAGAGTAGCAGATAAAGGGCGATAACAAATTTTTAAAAAAATACTTATAAATGAAATCAAGAAGGCCATAGAATATGAAAGAAGCAGTAGTGCCAAATATCCTAAAAACACTAGGGACCACATCTAAGTCACTGAAAACGGATCTTAAAAAGGTAAGAGCCCACATAGCCCCAGAACATATGTAAAATAGCCTGCTACTTGAAACAGCACATATACTGAGAAGACTGATGAATTCTTGAGGAAGCTGGATGTAATCTGGAACCCCTCGCTATGACCCACCGGTCTTTTTAATATATATATATATATATATATATATATATATATATATATATATATATATATATATATATATATATATATATATATATATATATATATATATTTATATATATATATATATATATATATATATATATATATATATATTTATATATATATATATATATATATATATATATATATATATATATATATATATATATATATATGATTACATATACATATATATGTATGTATGTATATGTATATGTATATATATATATATACATATATATATATATATATATATATATATATATATATATATATATATATATATATATATATATATATATATATATATATATATATATATATATATATACAGGTGAGGTTGACAGTTCGGTCGTATGAGGTGTCTGTTATGATTATAGGCGTTGAAATGTCTTTGTTTGTGTATGTATTAGTGTGTAACACCTATCCCTTGATTACATACATAACCCTGAATTGTGTATAAGTATCCTCCTCTCTGACTGGTCGGCTGCAGATTCTAACTAGTGCCACAGACTTCTATGAAGTCCGAGCGTGCAGCCCTTAAGTTTCAGGGTTATATTTTGGAGAAACATATCTAAAAGTACACTAAAAGTCATGAAGGGACTTAATTCGAGTTTGAAAAAAAAAGTGAATAAATCATGAGAGGATTTCTCCTGGACATGATTATAGCATTTTTATTTCTATGAACTCATCGTGTGAAAAGGGAAAGTCAGTATGTATGTTTAGTTAAGGAGCTATGGTAAACTTTTGGATAAGTATTCTTGTCTTCAAATAATTTATTGAATTTTAAAGATACTTTAATGGGAAAAGGATTTCTCTTAATAAATGTTCAAATGAATATATATATATATATATATATATATATATATATATATATATATATATATATATATATATATATATATATACATATATATATATATATATATATATATATATATATATATATATATATATATATATATATATATATATGTATGAAGACTCCAAACTCAAAAGTAAGAAGAACCTGATTATTATTGTGGATGCCTATGATTATTTTTTCAATATAGCCAGGAACAACTCTATCTATTCAGAAAAAATAAATGGGTGAGATAAAAGAAAAACATAGACAAAAAACCCAAACTGAAAAGTCAAATAAAAGGGTAAGAGATCATATCCCATTACCAAAATGCGCGAAAAAATTATATTTTACCATTACATTTTTTTTTTTGTATTATGTAGAATTAGTCATTTTGTTTCATATACAACTTACAACAAACGCTCCATTGAGATTTGTAATTTATGTTGGAAAGTAATAAATGAATATTAGATATAGAATTTGGCTGTAAATGCTGATCAATAACTTGAAGTAAAATGGGCAAATGAAAACCAAAGGACATTGAAAGAAAAGGAAGGAAATATAAGAGGTCATCCTAAAGTTTAGTGGCAGGTCGCCTGCAGGAGAAAGAACGTCATAAATTGCTCAGGGATTTTGCTGGGAAAAGATAAAAGTTGGGACGAATAAAAGCTTGAATTTTCCATTGTTAGCAAAAGGACACATTACTCTGTTTTAACTTTGATTCTATTTTTATTTACTTTTCCTTCGAATTGTGCTGTGATTTTTAGCCATAGGGTAAAGGGATATTTTAATGTTTCCAAATATATCAATACGTTAAAGCACAATGCGATTGGGTACAACCCTGAACTCTTACACAAACAAATATATATACATACACACATATGTATATATATATATATATATATATATATATATATATATATATATATATATATATATGTATATATATATATAAATATATATATATATATATATATATATATATATATATATATATATATATATATATATATATATATTTATATACATACAGTATATATATATGTATAATTTATATATATATATATATATATATATATATATATATATATATATATATATATATATATATATATATAAATTATGGTTCCAGATCTGGGCACTAAAGGCATATATATTATGGCTGGCAAATTACGTAACCTCCCGAGGTCCAATATCACCTGTTTGTTTTTACATGAATTTGTTACACGTGAATAATACCCGAGCTCTGAGAAAGTTATATAACTCACACGGCAACACATAATGAATATCCAAAGGTCTCCTAAATACACTAAAAACAAAACTGATTTATCAATTACTTTAACCATTCAAAATCATCTCTTAATTTGATTTTTAGTCATAAATTACGAGAGAGCTCTTTAAGATATATCGGTGATCGAAATAACACCCTCTTTAAAAAAGTTAATATATTTTATAAAAGATTTACAACATTAATATAAAAGAATCATCACCTAAATGTATCACTAAAAATATTAATTATGAACAAAACCTTAGACTAAGACAAGAAAATAATACCCTCTGAGAATCATATAATCACTTGACTCGAAAAAATTAATATAAATATAACCTTAAACAAAGGCAAGAAAATATTACGCTCTGAAAATTTTATGATCACCTGACTCATAATATTAAATATGAACAAAACCCTAGACTAAGACTGGAAAATATTACACTCTGAGAATCATGTAATTACTTGATTCGAGATAATAAATCTGAACAAAACCTTGGAGTAACACAAGAAAATATTACGTTCTAAAAATTGTATAATCACTTGACTCAAAATATTAAATCTGAACAAAACCTTAACCTAAGACAAGAGAATATTATACTCTGAAAATTATATAATCACTTGTTTCACTAGAAATTGAATTTGACACAAATTTTTAATCTTGATATTCAATGAAAATAGTTAACACCTTAACACTCTAACGATTAACCTCTTATTGAAATTCACATATTAGTAACTGATAAACTTATGTTTTTAGCTCACATAAAGTTTCCGACTAGAAAGAAATAAAAATACCTTTCACCGTTTTAACCTAAACTTACAGGGCCAGTTATAGAGGAGAACTTTGGCTCTTACAAAGGAATAGGCTGCATCTCTTCTGCTCCTATGTATTCCTAGGGGAACATATATCTTGACTTAAATATTGTAGATCCTTATAGGTCAGGGGGTCTAGAAGCTTGATGGTGGTTCCTAGCGGCGTAAGGTTGCTAGCGATGAAGTATCAGATGAATACCAACGCACAAGCGAGGCAGCTCTCTCTCAGCTAACTACACCCACCTCCGCCCTTGAACACTAAAAAAAATATAAAACTAAACTCTGCGGTTTTCAAGAACATTCCAAACATGTTGAAATAAAACACTTGTGTAATCTCTCACAAACGTGACGCAATACCTCGTAAAATCATGAAAATATTACATAAGCCCTAGTTCATACCTCTTATGGTTCATCTAGCATACTTACACAGAGTGCATGAAACTTTGCAACAAAATACGTGAAATAAAAAGTTAATTCTTGAAAAAAATGTGAATTTACATATACTGACTTCAATGAAAAATACAATTACATTAACTACGAAAGTCTTGTATAATTTACATACAAATATTTAGACCTAAAATAGTGGACCTGGCTATATACCTCTTGAATAGACAATTAACATATATTAATAACATGTTTTCTCAACACTAAACCTACTTCATAAGTATATATATACATATACATACATATTTATATATATATATATATATATATATATATATATATATATATATATATATATATAAATATATATATATGTGTGTGTGTTTGTGTGCGTGTGTGTGTATACACACACACGCACACACACACACACACACATATATATATATATATATATATATATATATATATATATATATATATATATATATATATATATATATACATATATATATATATATATATATATATATATATATATATATATATATATGTATATATATATATATATATGTACATATATACAGTCAGGCCTTGTTCTTCATATAGTTAGGTTATGGACACGGGTGAAAAAAGCAAATTTTCAATAATAAGTACTGCACTAGGTTGGGCTAACTTATAACCTAAAAAGCCACTGCCTCTTGCTACTAGCGGGTGCCAGAGTTGACAATTAACACAGTAAATAATGCCTAATACTGTTTTAATATCAGTTTTTACAACAGATTATTGTCATATGCACAGTGTACAGTACATTTGCATACATATACACTACCTATTGAACACTGTAATGTTGCAGTATAGTATTGTGCTCTGGTAAAGTTTACTGAGTCATCTTCATCCCCATACTGCTATGTATAACAAAAGTTGTTCCTATCTAGAGATAGTGGGCTGTAACCTAATTCTCACTGATACTATAGTGCATATTACTGTGATATATGTACAGTAATATTACCACAGTACAGCCTAATACTATTTACTGCCAGTGTTCAATCTGTTTTCGTTCAGACTCGTAGCCTACAGCGCTAATCTTGAAGCATGACATAACTTCCTATGTGTTGTCTCTCGCGCAGTTTGTTATCTATACTCCCTTAAACAGAAATACAGTTTTATTTATAGACAAAAAACTTAAGTATATTGATAGTAATTGTTTCTTTTAAACAAACACAAACAAAACTGTGCATTCGTCCACATTCTACAGCTGATCTCTCTCGGCCGATCAAATATTCAATTTCGTTTCGAAAGCATTATTGCATTCTAGAGAATTACGATTATTTAAATATTTGATTGTGCTTGTATAGAACATTTACGTACTTTTGTTTGAAATTTCGGGTATATTAATATTAGGTAGAGGGGAAAAAAAATTGCCTACTCTAAATTACGTTATAAACTTGAACATCAGATATGGATTGCATCGGAACTGATGTAATCCATTTCGGATACCATAGTGTACACTACCGAAATATTTGTTTGTGAATTACTGCTGTAATGCAGCCTCCTGCTGGATAAAGTATACTATACAGTACTGTATAACAGCAAGTAAATTTGATCTAGGATATAGAATGGTTTACTTTACTGTACATACAAAAAAGCTATTTATCAGGATAAAACATTGCGTAGCCGTACATCCATATACATGAGGTCTCTCTCTCTCTCTCTCTCTCTCTCTCTCTCTCTCTCTCTCTCTCTCTCTCTCTCTCTCTCTCTCTCTCTAATCTCATGATTATGTATTTACAATTAATTTTGTATCAGTTAGTACACTTTTAAGTAAAAAACACAATAAACAAAACTATTGTATGAACATCCACACAATGCTACGACGTATGCACATCAAACACATTAGCGATTTATTCTTCCTATATTTCGGTAAATAAATAACAGACCGTAACATATTTTTCCTTATGGTATAATGACTATTTATTTAAAACTAATCTTATATCAATGAGTATATATTTAAGTTAAAAATCACAATGAACTGTACTGTGTGATATGTATGAACACACAATACTACCACGTATGTATATCAAATGCATTAGCAATTGATTTCTATTTCATTTCGGTAAATATATACACAGATCGTAACATATTTTTCTTTTTAGTCTTGTGATTATTTATTTATATTTAATCTTGTAATAATAAATACAGACACTCTAAGCTAAAAAAATAATAATGAACAGAACTTCCTAGCATATACGAACTCACAATGATACTATACATGTCGTATACGTTAGCGATTTATTTTTCTTTCATTTCAATGAATAAATAACAGATTGTAAAATATTTTTGTTCTATTAATGTCATGCTTATTCATTTACATTTAATTGAATGTGGTTTTCATACATCTCGTTTAAAACTATTATTATTAGTTATCATGTGAGTAAGTTCTCTCTCTCTCTCTCTCTCTCTCTCTCTCTCTCTCTCTCTCTCTCTCTCTCTCTCTCTCTCTCTCTCTCTAATGAATGAAATATTTTCTCTTGATAACGTTTCTTTTGAATACTCACTGACGAATCCGTAATAAATAATTTCCTAAGCTTCATAACCAAGCACCACAAAACTAAAAACTATAAAATATCGTGCATTGGCAACATGAATGAAACTCTTTTTAAAGTTATGCCATTAAACTCAGAGTACAAGTAAATAAAATATGAGAGACACATTTCAAATAAAACTATTGAAATTAGCATGCTAATTGGGAAATGATACATCAAGTAATATATATATATTTTTTTTAGTAAATATGAAATATCCTTTGGGAGCATGCCTTAATGATAAGTAAGTTATTTGATCCAAAGAATTGAGGTTGACGATGGACTAGGCAGGGTTGACCAGGTGATATGAATGTAAACAATGCAAAAAATTATAAATTTGAATATTGCATGCATTATTATTGGATACAGTTCAGTGAAAAACTAGGGAGAAAAGGGAGAGAAGGACGAAAACATATGAAAAAAGGGATCAAGAGACACAAGACAGGGGGAGGTTGTACCCAAGTTGCTTCTTACACATCCCCTCCGCCTAATATAAGCTAAATCAAATAAATTAGCGAGATCAAGGAATTTGGGAAATGCGAGATGAAGTAATGGGAATAGGTGGAAGGAGGGATAAGAAACGGGTTTAGAATGATATAAATGACGGATGAACGCTAGGAGAGAGAAGATGAATGAAATCCCTAAAAATAGAGAGAATCAAAAGAGTTGGAAAGATACATTGTAGATGTGTTTGCGGGAGAGCAATGTAAATGTATGAAAAGGATTTGGGAAGGAATTGGGAAAAGGATTAGGGATATATTAATAATAATTGACGGACACTAATAATATGAAAGAGATATCATACTAATATTCATGATCGGTTATACCAGTGAGGTAATTCTGTGAAAGTGAATGATCATATAAGGGGGATAATACCGTGAAAGTGAATATTGGTTGACAACTAACTACGGAGTGTTCATCAGCTGATTTGAATGTAAAGAACGCATGAGATTATAATTAACTATGTTTTTTATTATGAATGCGATACTAAGATATGAATATTACATGCAATATCATTGGATACCGTAAAGTGGAACACCAGTTTAATCAAAATCCGTTTATTTCAAATATACCTGTAATTTTGTAACACAGTATATGGACTGAATATACACTGTAGAGACAGATCCTAGGACCAGCTGGGTATATCAGATAGGAAGTGGAGTGCAGCGCTCCCAGCGTAAAGGAGCAGCAGGTAATCGAAATCATCGCCCAGCTTAAATTTCATAACGATTTTTATGAGAATTTTTATGAGTATATATATATATATATATATATATATATATATATATATATATATACTGTATATGTGACCCATGTAAATGGATAATGACACGTTGGAATATAGGTTTTCTTCATTTATTACAAAAGGTTCGTTCATAAGTACACCGTACACAACTACCCTCTCAGGTGAGGGACTTGTTAACTTGAGCACCCAAAAGCAACTAAACTCCCTTCGCTACCAAAATGCAATCTTGCTACAGCAATATGCGGAGTTATAGGTTTTTTGTGGAATTCTCATATACAACACACATCTACATATATGAATTAGGACATTACTCCCACCCAAGCTCCTCACTCCGGGAGGAGGTGCGCTCTCGCCCTCACTAGTCTATGATATATGGAGGACACTCCGACCTGGAATAGGCATGGCATGTACTAAACAGAAATGCAGCATGAAATATATATATATATAGAAATTACCTCCAAAAAATAACACATCTTCCCCCCCCAAAAAAAAAAAAATATTACATGAAAAAATGTAAACAATACAATATAAATTATTTCACTTATTTTTTCTTAAGACCTCTGCAACTAAAATACAGAATACCCAAAGTGAAAAAAAAAAAATCATAACATCAGTCTTATACAACCTCATCAATAACCTCCCTCTGATTGCGGGCAATACGGGCTTTTTGGCCGGGACAGGGGTAGGAATAAATATTCCTTTATCCCTCGATTTTACTTTTCCGGGTTTACGGCACAATTTCGCAGCACAACTCACCACCACCGTTTCACCATTTATTCAATTCACTACTACACTAGCTCTTACAACTAGGCTATCAACCGGTGGTCACTAGCTGTTTTCCCGAGAATATCATTCATCTTCCCGCCCTTCTCTTTTAACATTAGGTATAAGGTATTCACATCTACACATTCTCTAACACTGCATATCCTCAAGGCTGAACTTTAATCCCGCACTCTCTTGCGATTCGGAAATCCCCCCGGCCCCAGCAACCAGGAATCTTATAAATACATTAATAATACAGCATCCGCCTGCCGGATCTCTCCTGACCTATTTAACCTCTGATTGTTATTAGGTTCACTCAGCAATATTAAACGCATTGCCACACTCAGCAAAATTACCACAACATTATACTTATACATTAAGCATCAACATAAGAACCCATTGTTATCATCAAACTTATTTAAAACACGTCAAAAAAAGAAAAATAAAGAAATGAGGTCTGTTCAAACAACAACTGCAAAGGAAAAAAAATTCTACCCTTCAACTTGAGGAATGTCACATATGCAGGGGTAAGGAGGAACACTTTTGAAAACTACCTCTTCAGGCACCACATGTATGTATGCCTGATGATGTTCAGACACTGCGCCATTAATAGTGCATTGTATCACAACTGTGTTAAACTTAACCATCCTTACTTGGTACGGACCCAAATACGCTGGCTTTAGTTTGTGCTTCCTATGTTGTAATCGTTTCAAATACACACGATCGTCCACAAATACTTTAACTGGTGCAGATTTGAGCCGATCATCACACTTTGAGCTGTGTTTTTCATAAGCTCTTTTCAAAAACCTTTCAGTGGTGTTTATTACTCTCCTCAATAGATTTAATAAATATACACGGTATTGTTCAGTTGAATAATCAGGCTATTGTTGCGAATTAATGAGTACCGTATATAGTAACATGGAATCCGGTCCATACAGTAAAAAGAAAGGAGGGTCCCTGAGCAAAGCATTATACGCAATGTTCAAAGCTAGCTAAGCTGTAGGAAGTATGGTGTTCCAATGAAGTGGGTCTTCAGCCACTAAGTGATGTAAAATTTTCACTACTTCCCTATTATGCGATTCCACTAAGCCCTTTGCTGAAGGCCTATATGCGGTCACTGAAAAGTGTTCAATTTTCATCAAGTCTGTGACTGATTTCACCACCTTATTAATTTCATAAACTCGAGACCATTATCACTTATCAAAATTTTCGGGCAATCAAACCTAGTAATGAAAGAGCACAGTGTCTGGTTAATGAATTTGCCAATTTGTCCAACATTGCGTAAGGATGAGTGTACCGAGTAATTCCATCTACAAACACACATATATACGTATGTTATGTTAAACCAGTAGGAAATGGTCCTACCACATCCATATGCACTCTTTAAAATTTAATAGGGATCACCGGCCACTTTCTGGATTCCAGTAAAGTGTTTTTATGTTTGTTGAAACAGTTACAAGCATGAAAACCTTTTATATAATTCTCTAGAGATTTTTTCATTCCTAACCAAAAGAATGATTCACGTGCTCTCCTTAATGTTCTATCAATCCCTAAACGCCCTGCATAAGGACTTGCATGTACAATTTGGATGGTTCGATTAATTAAAGAGGGAGGAAGAACTACCCGTGCACAAAATTCCCCTCCCATCTTCTCGTAAGCACAATATAAGATATAATTTTCTATAAAAAAAAAAAATTCTCACGAGGCACATTAAAAAATGACGGATAAATATCTGTTTCCCCAACAATTGCTGCTCGCACTCTTTCCATCAATTCCTCTTTTTTCTGTCCTTCTCGCCATTCTTTTATGTCCCAATCTCCCAAGTCAATCAAACCTACATCATCAGGGCATTCATTCTGGACACCCGTGGTCATGTCCTCGGCCACTCACATATATTTACCTTTGCCGCTCATATCTCTCTCTCTCTCTCTCTCTCTCTCTCTCTTACTCTCTCTCTCTCTCTCTCTCTCTCTCTCTCTCTCTCTCTCTCTCTCTCTCTCTCTCTCTTTCTCACCCCATCTTCTATTTTCTCTATTTTGATGTGGGTCTTCAATATTTTGGTTATGTTGTTCGTTCCTTTTTCGTACCCTAGATGTTACTCCTATGACTGCACCTCTCTAGAGAGCATTAGGTACCTTGGTAGCTTTACCTTCTATGTGGCGAAAATCCTTTATATTAAACTCTAACAATCTCTCAATCCATCTCGCTTGTTGATAGGTCAAATCATTTTTATAATACAAATCATGTAAGGGGCAATGATCACTTTGCAAATCAATCGACTGTCCGAATAAAAATAACCGATGCCTCTCTAGAACCAAAAGAATAGCCAAAGCATCTCGATCAAATGTACTATAAATCTTTTCTGCACCTTTTAATGCCCGGGAAGCAAAACAAATGTGTCGCGCTCTGCCTTTATCATTTTGCTGAGAAACTACGCCACCAATAGCTACGCTACTCGCATCTGTTGTTACTAAACACATGCGATCAAATCTAGGATAAGCGAGTAATTCGTTGCTAGTTAAGGAAGCTTTCAAATGGTTAAAGGCCCTTTCTTCTTCCTCTCCCCAATTTATTAGTTTTTGTTTCTTCAAAGCCTCTAAGGGTCTCGCTATCTCTCCATAACTTCTTATGAATTTACGGTAATACACTGCTAGCCAAAGGAACCCACTACTTCCTTTGAGTTACGTGGCCTGTGGAAATCTTTAATAGCCTCTACCCTACTGGGGCATGGTTGGATACCTTCTGGGGTTATTATGTGACCTAAAAATTTGACCTGTTTAGAAAACAATTTGCTCTTTGACAAATTTATTTTCATACCATTACGTCGCAAAGCTTCTAAAACTTTACGAATATTATTACTATGTTCTTCCACCGTTTTCCCTGGAATTATGATATCGTCTCAATAAACAAGAACATTATGGCCAATTAAGGGAGACACAACCACCATCATTACTCTAGAGAAAAGTCTTGAAGCATTTTTAACACCGAAAGGAAGAAAATTACACTGAAATAGTTGATCGTTAGATATAAATACCATTTTACATTTACTATCTTCCTCAATGGGTACTTGATAGTATCCAGATTTTAAATCAACAGTTGTAAAATATTCACTATTCCGTACTTTCACAAGTAATTTTTCGATCGAGGGCAATGGAAAGGCATCATCCTTAGTGACTGTATTGAACTTTCTATAATCAACACACAATCTTACCGAGCAATCCTTTTTCCTAACAGCTACAATTAGAGGAGCCAGGGGGATTCGCTCTCCTCGATTATCCCTTGTTCCCTTAATTTTTTACTTTTCCTTTATATCTCTCCCTGGAAATGAATGGGTACCTTACAAGGCCTTGACCTGATCGGCTCCGCCTGCCCTGTTTTAATGCTGAATGGAAATCGATCAATCCTCCCGGGTGGCTCATCTCCAATTGTAATTACATTGGAATAATTATTGACAATATCACTAACTATAGGTTGATATTCTGACAGACAGTTTTCGTGCTTGCATAATCAAATTCGCAGTGCGTTCGTCTATGTGGGCTGGAGTGGTGGTTCCCAATATCCCATTATAAGCAATTTCACATAACTCTAATTCATAAACAGAATCAATTCCTAGCACAACTTTTTTATATGACAAATTAGCTATCTTTATATCAGCTCTGTTCTCTTTTATTTCCGTTAAGCCCTCTAATATCATATGGGCCCAATTGTCATGGGGCTTGACAACAACCTTGGTTCCTCTCGTAAGAGGGTGAAACAGGGTCACTGAAATGCTTGTAAGTGTCAGAGGAGACAACCCTTCTCCTCTCTCAGGTACTTCTGTTACCTTACTTAAATGTCTATCCAAGCCTGCACACGCACTTACTCCCTCATGACATTCTATCGGCAAAATGTACCCTCCTGCTTTTACTGTTATTGTATCTTCTCCCCCAAAAAGGCATATTTGATTATTAGAGATAAAATCAATTCCTAAAATACCGTCGATTCCTGGAATTCCCAAGGTTGGTTGGACAGAAAAATCATGTCTAAACTTCACAGATCCCACCTTAAAGTTAACGATCGTTGTATGGTTTATGCACAGTTTATTTCCTCCTGGCGTGTCAAGGACAATGGGTGCCGCTGACTGTAGTGGGATTGAGGAGAATCTTTTTTCAATCAGTGAAGCGCTGGCTCCTGTGTCGATCAGGTCTAAAATAGATTTATCTGGCAGGTCAATCCTAACTGCTAACATTCCTAGACGGCCATTACGAGATATGGGGCTGCGGGGGTAAGGCTGGGGGTACCGATGGAGGTCCCAGTGCTTGTACTGACACGTCCGTCGTCACCACTTCCTCGGCTACTGCTTGTGATATCATGTTTGGGGGCATTGAACTCCCTCGTCTCCCTCTTCCTCTGTTTCCTTTTCCTCGGATATTGGGCGGGGGGAGGGGGGGTGAGGGGGGGGGGTGTAGGTATGCATGTGCCACAGCCCGCCAGCCATGGGCAGGTTTTGCTGAGCACTCTCGAGATAGATTACCGTAGGCCTGGCAAGTGTAACAGCGGGGTGATCCTTGGGAGGGGCACTCCATTTATCGGTGCCTCTCTCCCCCACACTGCCAGCATTGCTGACTGCGTTCTCCTTTACCCCTCTTTGGGGGTCTAGTGCCTCTGAAGGCAGCCAATTTCTCGGAATCGGGCCGGTTATTCCCAGTCATTTTTTCTTCTGGCAAACTGTCTAAAAGGTTTTGCATCATGATCACTATGTCTGCTAACGAGCAACTGTCATCGAACAGATAACCACGTACATAAGGGTTTACAAGTCTGCGAATAAGTTTACGGGCAATTGCTTTTTTATCACCTTCTGTGAGATTAGCACTCTGGGTAACAAAGGAATTGCAATCCCAAATATGCGAGTTGCAAAACTATAAACTGATTCACCTTCCCTTATTTTGGGTTTCTAATTTTCTTTTACGTGTCCCTTTCTCACATCAAGCAAGGCATACTTCTCAATTAAATGTTTTATTTCAGTATAACTTCTTAAACTTTCTTGTGGCCAACACATTACCTCAATTGCCGGAGCATCTTTCAGCAATCTAATTACTTGAATAGGTTTTTCTCTTTCCGACCACCCAAATGTGGCTACTTCAAAGTCTCTCAAAAACACTTCAATCGATTGAAACTGTGATGAGCCGAGAGAAGGGTTGCGACTCAAAGGCAGGAAGCAATCGACTGAGTAACTTTATTATAGAACACTCTCCTTTATATACAAAACTTCAAGGCAACAGGCATTTTCATGTTCACAAGACAGACAATGTTACAGAGGAAAACCGGAGACATGATTATTCAGGTTCTTTTTAGTGCGAGGGAAGAGCGCAGATACAAGCATAATATATACAAAATAATTTATGTACGATCATGTGACACACGGTTGGTACATGGCTCCCCCCCTAAAAATGACATACTGTACACGTTAAATAGGGCGCCCTGATCTAGAGAGGCGAACTGTAGGCGGGTCATCTGGCAGAAGATAAGCAGGTTTTAGACGATCAATGGAGACCCAGTCTTCTTTGCCACGAATCTTTAGGAGGAATGCTCTCGGACTGCGTCGGATCACAAGGAAAGGGCCCGTGCAAGGGGGCGTTAGCGGTGGCTTGCTAGTGTCGTTGCGCAGGAAGACATGCGTTGCAGAGTGCAAGTTAGTTGGTATGTGATGCTTTGCTGGGGGCTTGTAAGTCTGGCGGCACGGAGTAAATTTTCCCACGACGTGACGTATGCGCTGGAGATTGTCGGAGGAGGTTGTAGAAGGAAAAAAATTCGGTAGGGACGACCAACAGGTCGCCATACACCATTTCAGCTGCAGGGACGTCGAAGGCGTCTTTAGGAGTGGTCCTTAGTCCCAGGAGGACCCAGGGAAGCTGTGTAAATCAGTTGCAATCCTTGCAGCGGGACATCAAAGCTGCTTTGAGGGTGCGATGAAAACGTTCAACCATTCTATTGGCAGTGGGGTTGTAGGCCGTTGTCTGATGTAGGGTGATGCCCAGGAGATTCGCTAATGATGTCCACAATTGAGAGGTGAAAGTGGTTCCCCTGTCGGAAGTAATATGCTCAGGGATACCAAATCTTGAAATCCATCCAGAGAGTAATGCAGATGTACATGAGGCGGACGTTGCAGTTTCCATGGGAATGGCTTCAGGCTAACGAGTGGAGCGGTCGATGACGGTAAACAGGTATCGATGTCCTTGTGATGTGGGTAGGGGGCCTACAACGTCGACGTGAATGTGTGCGAAACGACGCTGAGGTTGAGGAAAGGTGCCCACTCCTGAATCCGTGTGTCGATGTACTTTGGAAGTTTGGCAAGAAGTACAGGCGCGGACCCAATCCTTAGCATCCTTAGAAATGCTGTGCCAAATGAACTTTGCCTTCAGCAGCTGTGCAGTAGAATGGCACGAGGGATGTGAAAGCCCGTGAATGAAATCAAACACCTACCGTCGCATGGAAGCAGGAATCCCAGGTCGCGGTCTACCAGTACTGACGTCACAGAGGAGGGTAGTGTTGGAGTCTTCGAGGGGAATATCTTCCCTATGGAGGGACGTGCAGGATGTCCTACATGCTTGATACTCTAGATCCTGTCGTTGGGCTTCAGCCAGGGCTTTGTAATCCAATCCTAGTTTAATGGCAGCCAACGTGTTTCTTGACAGGGCATCGGCAACGGGATTCATTTTCCCAGGGACGTATTGAAGGGTGCAATTGTATTCAGCCACGGCGGAGAGATGTCGGCGTTGAAGGGCGGACCAGGCGTCAGACTGTCGAGTGAAGGAGTGTACCAGAGGCATGTGGTCTGTGCGAATGACGAAGGGCATACCTTCTAAGAAATGGCGAAAGTGACGGACAGCCAAGTACACCGCCAGCAATTCTCGATCGAAGGTAGAATAACCCGATTCTGCCTTGGACTGTTTTCTGCTGAAGAAGACAAATGGGCTGGGCGAGCCGTTGACCACCTGCTCGAGTACTGCACCAATAGCGACGTCGCTGGCATCGGTGGAGAGAAGGAGAGGGGCGTGTGGGATAGGAAAAGTGAGAGCCGCAGCAGTTGATAGGGCCTTCTTTGCATTGCAGAAGGCTGCTTCTTGAAGGGGACCCCACTTCAGGTCCTTCGGCTTGCCCTTGAGGGAGGCGTAGAGGGAAGCAAGAGTGGCGGCAATGGCTGGCAGAAAACGGTGATAATATTTAATCATGCCCAAGAATTCCTGCAAAGCCTTGACGTTCGAGGGCGCGGGGAAGTTCTGATGGGGCTGCTACCTTCTCAGGGAGGGGAGGGACTCCTTCAGGAGTGATGCGGTGCCCTAAGAACGACACTTCGTTGGCGCTAAAGGTACACTTGTCGTACCGGACTACAAGGCCGTTTTGTTGCAGGCCGTCGAGCACGATGCGCAGGTGATGGAGCTGTTCCTCTTTTGAGGAGGAGAACACAAGTATGTCATCCACATAACATACACAGAAAGGGAGGTCCCCTAAGATGCCATCCATGAGACGTTGAAATGTGGCCCCAGCATTACGAAGGCCAAAACAGGAGTAATTGAAGGTGTATGTACCAAACGGAGAGGTGATGGCGGTCTTGGGGATGTCTTCTGGGTTCATAGGCACCTGATAATACCCCTTCAGGAGGTCGAACGTAGAGAAAACCTTCGCTTTGTGCAGGTAGGAGGTCACGTCGGCAATGTTTGGGAGGGGGTAGTGATCCGGTTCTGTTTGCATGTTCATGCGCCTGTAATCCCCGCACGGATGGAGGGAGCCGTCTTTCTTCAGAACTATGTGTAAGGGTGACGACCATGGGCTGAAGGCCTTTTGGCAAAGGCCCATTTCCTCCATTTCGGCGAACGTCTGTTTGGGGGCTGCCAATCGTTCCGGTGCAAGACGTCTGAATTTTGCGAAGACTGGGGGTCCCATCGTCTTGATATGGTGATAAATACCATGCTTGGCAGGAACCGTGGGTGTTTGGCGAAGTTCTGGACGGAAAACTTCCGGGTACGACGTGAGGAGGTAGTCGTAGGCATCCGTGGGTGCGCTGATGTGGAGAGCGAGGTTAGAGGGGGCGGGTTGAAGAGGTGTTGACAAGTGCGAGTCTGCGTTGACCAATCGTCGGTGGGCGACATTGACCAGAAGGTGGAAATGATAGAGGAAATCCGCACCGAGGATTGGCAATGTGACGTCAGCAACGAGAAACTTCCAATTGAATTTACCGCTTCCGAACGATAATGTGAGGTTCTCGTAACCGTAGGCGGGTATCGCAGATCCGTTGGCAGCTACCAAGCAGACGTCTGCAGACGTAGACAGACTACGTCGTGTCCTGAAGAGTTCCCTTGGCAAAAGGGAACGACAAGCACCCGTGTTTACCAAAAATCGCACGCTCGTTCCTGCATCCTGTAAAAAGAAAAGATTAGAAACACGGGAGGCCACCGCCACAAGCGATGGCCTGCTTACACGTTTTTTGGCCACTGTCAATCCTTGGCACATTTTTTCGCGGTTGCCCCAAATCTGAAGTGGTAGTAGCAAAACTGCGGCGGAAGGGAGGTAGTAAGTAGCTGTAGAAGTCGTTTGTTGGGGCGCCAGCGATTGGTGGGTGGTGGGCGACTTTGTTGCTGCTTCGGCACGTCACGGGGTAGGCGTGTATGTCCTACGGCATTCATATCAGCTTCGGTTGATGTTGAATAGGCTTCCTCTTCGTCAGGGGTGGAGGCGTTGATGGAGGTCTTGAAGTGGCTATCCATAAGGGCGTCGGCTTTGGTCATCAAGTCCTTTATGGGTAAACTATCGACATCGGGTATGGCAGCGCGTATAGGTCCGGGTAAACGGCGTATCCAAAGGGCACGAAGTAGGTTCACCTCACGAGGAGAGCTGACTGCGGCAGGTTGAAGGCGAGCGATACTGGTCATTTCCCTGAGGGCAAGCGAAGCCCTTTGGTTCCCCAACGGTTGTTGTGAGAGCTGAAAAAGCTTTGCTATACGGGCAGCTGGCGACGGCGAGTACTGCTGCAGAAGGTATGTTTTGAGGACATCATTCGCTATTGGGTTGTCTCCTTGTTCACAAGGCCAGTCGGATATTTCTGGGAAGGTGTCCTTGGGTATCGCCACGAGAACATAAACTGCTTTGGTGGTTGAACGAGTCATGCCCCTGATGCGAAACTGGACTTCTGCGCGCCTCTTCGCTGGGAAACGTGTCTCCGCTGGCAAACGCCTCTCCGCTGGCAAACGCCTCTCCGCTGGCAAACGAAGAAGGTTTGAATGGGGCGGCCGCAGCGCAAACTGCCGTAGAGTCCGCCATAGTACCAACGATGGAGGGGCGAGGGGGTGGGGGTGGAAGGCGGTGGGAGCGAGTCGACTTCCGGGGTCACCAATGGGACGAGCCGAGAGAAAGGTTGCGACTCAAAGGCAGGAAGCAATCAACTGAGTAACTTTATTATAGAACACTCTCCTTTATATACAAAACCTCAAGGCAACAGGCATTTTCATGTTCACAAGACAGACAATGTTACAGAGGAAAACCGGAGACATGATTATTCAGGTTCTTTTTAGTGCGAGGGACTGGCGCAGATAAAAGCATAATATATACAAAATAATTTATGTACGATCGTGTGACACACGGTTGGTACAAAACCCTCCGTTAGGCCGTTGGTCATCAAAAGGCCTAACACTTGCGTGGAGTTCTGGCAACTTTCGAACTACAATTTGCATATCTTCATTCGGCTCTGCATGTGTACTTTCACTTGTATGTGTTTGAACTTCGTCCATGTACGTCGGATATGCTGTGGTTGCGTGCCACTCCTGTTCTCGTTCCACCAACAATCTGTTCATTAACTGTTGTAAGTTATCCAAATATCTTTCCAATTCTTATGTTCTAATTTCCTGTCTATAATCTTCATCGGCAATGCTATATCCCACTGCTCCTCCGTTCTCATCTCCTGCAGCCGCAGTGTCTGCTATGTTAATCCTTGTGCATCTAGGCATCTTGAACTTTTATATTACCGGCACAAAGACCAACTTTGCTCACAGCATACATAAACAGACATATTTCTACCCCACACCTGACACTAATATGATCTATGTAGATGGATAATGAGACGT
>NC_090726.1:85466269-85496269 GCF_036898095.1 Palaemon carinicauda | reverse complement strand
GATGTTTAGTGCAGCAAAAACAAACCGGTTACGTCTTTCAATGTTAGTGTGTCTTACTGTCCACATCAGAAGGTCACGAGCCAAAGATTCTGCCTCGTAAGTCTTATTTTGCAAGTCTTGTGAAAGCATTTCTGCCACTCTTATTGTCCGTGCAAGCGAACTCTCTGTATTAAAAGGAAAATGTCTTTTATGCATTTTATTTAATGAAGCAGCAAACCTTGAAATGTCGCTCTTTAAGCTAGTGACGTCATTCTCTGGGAGAAAAATAGCTTGTGTACTTCGATAACTATATTACTTGCGGTAATAAAAACGTTTTATGTTCTCGCTACTATAGTGCCATATTTAAAATCTATACTTTTAGTTTTAGAGCTCTTCCCACACGAGAAAAATGTCTGAGAGAACAATATCGCTCCTAACAATAAAAAATTCATCTTGGAAACCTGCAATGAGAAAAATATATGTAATTACTCCTGTATTTAAGAAAAAAAAATGTTAACATACAAACATAAGTTTCATAGATAAAAAAAAATTTCCCTCACTTCCTTCTCTCTTATTTTAATTTCTTATGTGAGCCAATGGTAAAATTCTCTCATCAGTGGGTTGGGATACGTTTTGAACTCTAAATCTATTGGCCGTTAATCTTTCCAAAATGTTAAATGGGCCTTCAAACCTAGGTGTTAGTTTGTAATTGAGTCCTTTACGTACATTTACATGTATGTATACACTATCACCCACGGTATATGTTTTAGTTGGCTTCGCTATTTTATCATGATTCCTTTTCATTATGATTTGTGATTCTTCTAAATTCTTTCGAAGGATATCAAAAAGACTTTTGCTTGCGCTTATACATTCCTTTAAAGGATTTGATAAATTAGTTGTAGGCGTTAATTCATGGAAAGGCGTTCTAACTGGGGTACCATACAATGCCTCGTGCGGCGACATTTTGATTGATACATGACATGAGTGATTCAGTGTACTAAGTACCGCAGGTATTGCAATATCCCAATTGGGATCTGATCCCCCTAGTGTTAGTCTTAATATGTTTAAAACCTTCCTATTCGCTCTTTCCACTAGCCCATTCGACAATGGGTGATAGATCATGGTATTGATTTTCTTTATGCTAAGGAATTCACACAATGAGTTAAGGAAATGATTATTAAATTCTCCACCCGAGTCTGAGATTATCATGTGTGGAATTCCATGTTTACAAATGTAACACTCGTAATACTTCCTAGCGCATTCAGTTGCAGTTTTAGTTTTAAGCGCTATCAGTTCTGTATATCGAGTGAAAGCATCTACAATTACTAAGAGGTGCTTATTTCCTCTGTCTGACTCGTAAAATCCTGTTAATAAATCTAAATGTATTCTTTCAAAGGGTTGATTGGGCACGGGATAAGCCCTTAGGCTGACAGGTGTTTGTGTGTGCCCTTTGTTTTCCTGACAAGTGCCACAATTAGCTATGTGTTTTTATTATATTTGTAAGCATCATATGCCAATAAAACAATGATTTGGCTTTCTGTGACATCATGGAGAACCCCGGGTGTCCATGCAATGGATTTGCATGCAACCAATTTAGGACAGTGGATATAAGTGAGATTGGTACCACTACCTGATCGTTAGTCACATGTGGTGTATTGCGAGTTTTCCTTGTCACGGATCTACACAGATTATTGTCCTTGATTATATAATTCTGCTGTGTATACTTTATATATTCCTTTTCCTTACGATTCCCATCCAAAGCATTTATGATTTTTTCTAATTTCTGATCTTTCCTTTGCTCAGTCTGTAATAATTCAACGCTCCACCCCAGATCTTCCTGTTCAGATACAGTTTTAACAATAGGCATGGATGTTGATATATCTATTAATTCAGCTTATGGCTCCGTACAAGATGACACGGGGTTGTGTGATAATGCGTCAGCAATGATATTTGCTTTCCCCGATTCTCGCACCATAGTCTTGGATGATCATATGCCACCGAGTTCGTTTGGGGCTGTGACTAAAGCCTTTAAAGAAGTCGGTTCGGGGTTTTTGATCAGTAAGAACCTTGACGGAATAACCGTATATTATGAACTTAAAATGCACCAGTGAATTAACAATAGCTAGCCCTTCCTTGTCTATTATTGCATACTTACTTTCGGAAGTTCTCAGTTTTCGTGAAGAAAAAATTAATGGGAAAAACTGTTTTTCATATTGCTGAAGCAATACCCCACCTATTCCTAAGTCTGAAACATCTGTTGCAATGAAGAATTCCTTACCGAAGTCAGGAAATTTTAAGATAGGAGAACTACCCAGTTCATCTTTCAAGGTATTAAACGCCTGTTGATGCTGCTCAGACCATATGAAATCTACGCCCTTCTTCGTAAGATCAGTTAGGGGAGCGGCTATTATTGAATAATTGCATATAAAACGCCTGTAATATCCACTACACCCCAGAAATTGCTGTATTCCCTTGACATTAGTAGGTATCGGAAAGTTACGGATAGCCGACACCTTATCGTGGACTACTTTAAGACCTTGGCTAAACACCGTATAACCTAAATAGACTAATTCTGTCTTGAAGAATTCACACTTACTAATCTTTACCCTTAAGTTATGCTGTCTTAGTCTCTGTAGTACTAGTTCCAGTTTACGTAAATGTTTTTCTAAGGTATTAGAAAAGATCACAAGGTCGTCCATATAGGCATGCAATATATCCCCTAGCAGGTCTCCAAACACTATGTTAATCATTCTATTAAATGTTATGGGAGCAGAGCG
The DNA here is from genome assembly GCF_036898095.1 of Palaemon carinicauda. Taxonomy (NCBI): domain Eukaryota; kingdom Metazoa; phylum Arthropoda; class Malacostraca; order Decapoda; family Palaemonidae; genus Palaemon; species Palaemon carinicauda. The sequence goes on along the minus strand of NC_090726.1, from coordinate 85,493,513 downwards.
TAAACCAAAAGGCATACGCAAAAATTCATAATGTCCCCTGGCTGTGCTGAAGGCAGTGTATAGGATACTTCCTTCTTCTAATGATATCTTTTGAAAGCCTTTAAGTAAGTCCAAACTGGTAAAATATTTATTCTGACCTAACAAAGATAAAATATCGTCAGTACATGGCACTGGGAATTGATCAGGGATAGTTTCCTCATTTAGGCGACGGAAATCTACGCAGATACGCCATGTTCGATCTTTTTTCGGTACAACTATTAATGGAAAATTATAAGGGCTGTTCGATTTCCTAATGACTCCTTCTTCTAGCATTTTACCTACTTCATCATTTATCTCATTCTGGAATTTCATAGGGAGTCTCTACGAGGGTATATAGATAATTTTCTGCTTGTCCTTTAACCTTATTTGATGTTCGATCACATCTGCTTTTCCTAGGGATCCATCCGTAGTGGAAAAAACATCATGATATTCAGTTTTAAAGTCCAAAATATTTCTGCTGAATTTCCTCTTCTTGAATGCCTTTATTGATTTTAGTTTTAATAGATTGCAAAAGGGATTCATCCGCAACTGATTGAGTGTGATTGATTTCAGCGACGGTAAGAATACGATGTTTATAATCTTCTACATCCAAGATATGTTGATTTTTGTGAATTAATAAAGTGGTATTAATATGATTACAGACTTCAATATGACATTGTTGATGTGAGCTGACTGTATAACCCTGGAACGGTACGATGGGTCGTCCGCGACCCCGAGCGTCAAAAAAAAAGAGGTTTTTCTCACGTGACTCACCCCCGTGACTGAATTTGTGGGTGATCGACCTGCAGTAGGTGTCTCGCCTACACGCTCTAGTAGTGTCCAGATGTGCATTGCTGTAGCTGTACTCCTTCCCCGATTTCTGAGACGCGTCGGGGTCGAGCGCGACCGAGTTTACCCTTCTAAGGTAATTTGCATAATTATCAAAGTTATTACGTATTATGAATTTGTCGTAGAATGGTGCAACTTGTATAGGTTATCAGTTGTGGAAAGTCTTGGTGGATTGTTTGGCTACCATGTGCATGATTTTTTTTTTAGTTAAAATGTCGTTCATCACCCCGAGGACCATTTTACCGCGAGTGCCCCTTTTTCATTTTTTTTCATTTTTTTGCCAAGTCATTTTTCCGTAAGATATTGCCAAATAGTGTCGTAAAACTTTTGCTTTTTTAGTGTTGGAAAGTGTGTCTAGATGATCTGGCTACCCATGCGTGACTTTGTTTTTGTCAGGTACGACGTAGTTATTGGTATATTGGGTATTTAACTGCGGTTGCCAATTTCTGTTTTTTTTCAATATTTGTAAAAATTTACTACGTAGTAAGGAATTGCCGTATATTATTGATTTTTTTTCATGTTTATGTGTTAGAAAGTGTGCCTTGATGGTTGGGCTAACACGTGCATGTCTTTTTTTTATCTGAGATGCCGTATATTAGAATGTTGGGCATTTTACCGCGAGTGCCACTTTTTCCTTTTTTTTCATTTTTTTGCCAAGTCATTTTTTCCGTAAGATATTGCCAAATAGTGTCGTAAAACTTTTGCTTTTTTAGTGTTTGAAAGTGTGTCTAGATGATCTGGCTACCCATGCGTGACTTTGTTTTTGTCAGATATGACGTAGTTATTGGTATATTGGGTATTTAACTGCGGTTGCCAATTTCTGTTTTTTTTTCAATATTTGTAAAAATTTACTACGTAGTAAGGAATTACCGTATATTATTGATTTTTTTTCATGTTTATGTGTTAGAAAGTGTGCCTTGATGGTTGGGCTAACACGTGCATGTCTTTTTTTTTTATCTGAGATGCCGTATATTAGAATGTTGGGCGTTTTTCCGCGAGTGCCCCTTTTTATTTGTTTTGCATTTTTTTGCTTAGTCATGTTACCGTAAGGAATTGGCAAGTAGTGTCGCAAAACTTATATTTTTATAGTGTTGGAAAGTGTTTCTAGAGGATCTGGCTACCCATGCCTATTCTTTTTTAGCCGGATATAGCGTATATATAGGTATGTGTTCGATTTTCCTGTGATTGCCATTTTTTCGTTTTTTCCCATTTCTTTCAAAATTACTACGTACTAAGGAACTATCACAGAGTAATGATTCATTTAGATGTTTATTTGTCGGAAAATGTGCCTTGATGGTTTGCCTGGCACGTGGCTGAATTTTTTTTTTCTGAAATGCCGTATATTAGAATGTTAGCCATTTTTCCGCGAGTGCCCCTTTTTATTTGTTTTGCATTTTTTTGCTTAGTCATGTTACCGTAAGGAATTGGCAAGTAGTGTCGCAAAACTTATATTTTTATAGTGTTGGAAAGTGTTTCTAGAGGATCTGGCTACCCATGCCTATTTTTTTTTAGCCGGATATAGCGTATATATAGGTATGTGTTCGATTTTCCTGTGATTGCCATTTTTTCGTTTTTTCCCATTTCTTTCAAAATTACTACGTACTAAGGAACTATCACAGAGTAATGATTCATTTAGATGTTTATTTGTCGGAAAATGTGCCTTGATGGTTTGCCTGGCACGTGGCTGAAGTTTTTTTTTTCTGAAATGCCGTATATTAGAATGTTAGCCATTTTTCCGCGAGTGCCCCTTTTTATTTGTTTTGCATTTTTTTGCTTAGTCATGTTACCGTAAGGAATTGGCAAGTAGTGTCGCAAAACTTATATTTCTATAGTGTTGGAAAGTGTTTTTAGATGATCTGGCTACCCATGCCTATTTTTTTTTAGCCGGATATAGCGTATATATAGGTATGTGTTCGATTTTCCTGTGATTGCCATTTTTTCGTTTTTTCCCATTTCTTTCAAAATTACTACGTACTAAGGAACTATCACAGAGTAATGATTCATTTAGATGTTTATTTTTCGGAAAATGTGCCTTGATGGTTTGCCTAGCACGTGGCTGAAATTTTTTTTTCTGAAATGCGTATAATAAAATGTTGGCCATTTTTCCGCGAGTGCCCCTTTTTATTTGTTTTTCATTTTTTTACTTAGTCATGTTACTGTAAGGAATTGGCAAGAAGTGTCGCAAAACTTATATTTTTATAGTGTTGGAAAGTGTTTCTAGATGATCTGGCTACCCATGCCTATCTTTTTTTTAGCCAGATATGGCGTATATATAGGTATGTGTTCGATTTTCCGGTGATTGCCATTTTTTCGTTTTTTCCCATTTCTTTCAAAATTACTACGTACTAAGGAACTATCACAGAGTAATGATTCATTTAGATGTTTATTTGTCGGAAAATGTGCCTTGATGGTTTGCCTAGTACGTGGATGAAATTTTTTTTTTCTGAAATGCCGTATATTAGAATGTTGGCCATTTTTCCGCGAGTGCCCCTTTTTATTTGTTTTGCATTTTTTTGCTTAGTCATGTTACCTTAAGGAATTGGCAAGTAGTGTGGCAAAACTTGTATTTTTATAGTGTTGGAAAGTGTTTCTAGATGATCTGGCTACCCATGCCTATCTTTATTTTTAGCCAGATATGGCGTATATATAGGTATGTGTTCGATTTTCCTGCGATTGCCACTTTTTCGTTTTTTCCCATTTCTTTCAAAATTACTAGGTACTAAGGAACTATCACAGAGTAATGATTACTCTAGATGTTTATTTGTCGGAAAATTTTGTTTACTTCTTTTTTGATTGAATATCATCAAATTTTTATAGCTAAAATATTATATTGTTTTACATTTTTTTTTCGATTTTATTTCCCTTCAAAAAAATTTTTTTGGGTCAGAATTTTAATTTTATAGTCGTAAAATAATCGATAATTATCCAGCAACCCACCATACAATTTTTATGCATATCCAAGAATAATTAGATTAGTAAATAACACCTTGAAATTGACATACCCTTCCTACATTTCAAGTGGCAGATTAGGGAGTCTGAGTCAGTGTGGTTGGCGGCCATTTTGTGGACATATCCGAAGCGTAAGTTGCCCTATCTATATATATTCTTGTTCCCTATAGAATTTGTGATATTTTGGTATATTTTTACCTGCATAAATATCATATTATATATTAAATATATGTATTTTTTTACGAAATTTCTAAGTACTCAAAAAATGACCTTTAGATATGGCCCCTGATATAAATGTAATTTACAAAATAATGAAGATTTTTTTACATATTTCTATTTTAGGATAACATATGTTTATTCCCTAAAAAAAATTGCCACTTCCTATTTCATTTGGGTACCCCAAAAAATTCATGAAATTTGGACAAATTTTTTTGGCCAAAAAAAAGTTACCCTTTTTTTACTCATTTCAGATCTTCACCTCCAATGGGTCTGACTTCATCCAAAATACATCAAGATGTGTCCTAAACATTCAAAAATCAATTCCTAAAAGGATTTGTGTATATATGTATAAACTTTTTTTTATGAATTTTTATGTAAGGTCTTTTTTTTCTACTTAATTTTTAAAAATATTTATAATAAATAGTTTTTCTGCAGATGAGTAGTATTTATCTTTACAGTTGTTTTAAGCATTCATTGAAGTTTTTTTTGGGAACAGAAAAAAGGAGGTTACTGCAAAAACTGATTTTTCAAGAATTTTTTTTGGCGTCGGGGTCGCGCGCGTCCGAGTATACCCTTAAAGGGGTGTCCGAGGAGCGTACCTATCCAGGGATAAATAGCTTGTGTGATGGACAATCTGTTAGTTTTCAAAGTGTCGGAAAGGATTAATGTTTCAGATCCCGGCAACGTTTTCTTTACTCGCACTATTAAATTCGAAGTTACGTTCGGCTCGATAGATTGTGTGCAAGATGATATTACGGGTGAACGAGAATTCTGTTGGGTCGCATATATTATTTCTTCATTCATGAGACAAGTGATTGGTTCTACAACCTACGTCACTGTTTTATTTGTAGTCTCCTTTTTATCCAAAACTGATTTTAAGGTATTAGAAGACTTATAGAATTTTCCTTTGATATACACGCCGTGCTTGGCAGGGGCTAAGATAATGTCTTGATTGCCCATAGACGGGTATCGTATAATTACAGCTGGATACATATCAATGTTTTGTAAAACAACAAAGGTATCGGCAAACGTGCGCTTACCGACCTTGTACTGAACATGAGTTACGCCTATTACATTCAATTCATTATTTCTTATACCCAAGAGCCTTACTCAGGACTTCTCTATAGGGAAGTTCGAAAATAACAAATGATGTGTCCTCAAATCCATGATATTACATGGACTACCAGAGTCAAAAAATAATGTAAATGATATGTGTTCTAAATTTACAGCATATAATGTTGGTCGTAACTCATTTTGGCTTATTATTGTGTGAATTCGTTGCAAATCTACGGGAGCATGCACTGATTTATTTGATTCGGCCGTGTGTTTCATAGGAAAATCTATTGCCTCACAATGATCTGATAAAACATTATATGGATTATTTGATACTACTGATGTTGATACGAAAGACCCAACATCACTCTCTTCCCCATTGGAGTTAATTATGTGGTATTTGCTTTGCTCTGCACATTCTGAAAATTAGTCTGACCTTGCAAGTTCTGGCTAGACGGCCCAGGATCAGAGTTATTTGAAGAACTATTTGTTTGTTTTTGATTTTGAACTGCATTGACGTTTGGCTGTTTCTTCTTATTGAACTGAGAATTTTTCTTTTTATTTCCATAGGGAATTGACTGTGGAATTGACTGTGTGTTTCTAGGATTCTGTTGTTGATTATGCGAGTAGCATCGACTATATGAATGAGTTGAACTATTATGTATCGAACAGAATCACGTTCTGCAGTCTGCGATCAAGTGACCTTGACGTTTGCAATTATAACACGTCATTCCTGCAACTTGACTATTATTAACTACGTTTACATGTTGTGGCTTAGATTAATTTTTTACAAAAACTTGTGTAAACAAGGGATCTAGATCAGTACACTTAGTCATGTATTTCGTTTTCTGTTTATATACATCCAATTCTGTACTTTCGGGCGTTAACTTTTTTATCAAAACACCGCACTAAAGCTTCTGGCAACATAAGTGTCATGCAAGTTAAATACATTAATCGTAAGAAATCTTTCACGGCGATGTTATCTCCAGTAACCCAAGTGGAATTACCTAAATTATCCTGATATTCGTGAAGCCTATCGGCAATGAGAGCTGCTCTCTCTATAACATTAAGCCGAGTCAAAGTGGCTTGATTAAGTATATTTCTTAATGTTAAAACTACATCTAAGGCTTCCTCATCGCCATAGATCACACGTAGCCTAACTTTGAAATCGTCCCATGTAACTGCCTCTTGAAAAGAAACTCCCCTCAGATACGCACTTGCATCCCCTTTAGAAAAGTCTATAAAACTTTTAGCTTCTTACAATTGTACAAATGGGTCTATGATATGTTTAGCATTTAAGTGAGTGTCTACGGAAGAAATCCAAGACTCGACATTCTGAGGTAAGAACCCATTGACCCGACCTTGAAAAGGAAGGATAGCTGAACGAGCACTTACTAGGGTAACTACGGGAGCGGGGATGGGGTTACTCAGTTCGGGGGAGGGGTTACTTGGTCTGGGATTTACAGGAGTTGTCATGTTTACTTTACCTTTTTTTTTATCTTTACGATTCCTTGCAATCCTATCAATATCTCTATATGAATACAGACGTCAAGTGCATAAACGCATAATCACTATATGATAAAGATATGTTGAAGATTATAACACAATCCCCAAAAACAATGATACTAATATAAAGGTATTTCCCGAGAACTTCTGAAAGAAAACGGAATTAGCACAGAGAAAAAAAAATTCTAGACGAGAATTCGAATTTGAATACAGTTTCCTTTAATGAAGGAAAAATGAAGAACTGCAAACTACTCACCCCAGCAATAATGGACGATCGACTCGTGACAACAAACACTTCACTGTCTAAAACTGAATGAATAAAGAAATGTACGTAGCTTCAGTATATATGGGCGATGGGCGATGACGTCATTTCCTTTCTCTCTCTCTGGTTTGCGAGAGTTTAGCTGTTTGGGTGAATGTTGTCGGTTTGATATCCCGTCGTATTGTTGAATGTGTTGTTTCCTGGATATGATTCTTGAATGTTTGATAAACGTTAATAAAGTTGAATGTCATTCCTTCGTCTTCTTAAGATGTTGATTGAAGATCCAGTTCCTCAGTTTGTATAATATTTATAGTTGATGTTCGATGCGTTCATTTCTTCGGTAGACGTAGATACTTCGTCGAAATTGTAGATTCATTACTATTGTAACTGCTAAGTATTACAGTTTAAATTACTGGTTCTTAAAGATGATATCTCTGGTTCATAAAGTTGATTCGCTGCCACCAATTGTTAATTGTTGGTGTGGTACTGTTATAAACACACATTAGAGTTCCATCTCATGTCTCTTCAAATGTGATATGTATAGTTTAGACTTGTAGGTTACTTCCTCTGAATAAGTCTATGTAAGTTAACTTTTAAAACAGTTTATTAGCAGCTTCATCACAGGAGTATAGATGGTTTGGTCGGATGACCATTCCGTATGACATGTTGGAAAGAACTAACAAAAATATCAAGTTTGGTGATAACGTTTCATTAGTTATCTCAGCATTTACTACAAATATGATAACACAACATTATTACAGGAAGCCATCTGGTTCCGTTGAGACAGTCTACTGTTTCTCACGGGACGCTTGTTTACTCTTCATACAAAATGTTACCTTGCAAAGGTTTACCTTAGTATTGACTTCCGTATCCTGTTTATGACATGGCGTTCCCACACTCCTCTCCTAACTTCTCCATTGATCCCTTGGGTCATGGATTTTATTATGTATACCTTACATTTATAGCATAATAATCAGTATTTCCACCTTTCCCAATTGACACAAAGGGCTTCAGTTAGATTTTGGCAGTTGCTTTTATTTTTAACTTTTAAATCAAGGCTTTTTCATTCATCATCTACTTAATGCTATAGTGTCCAGCCATGCAGGCCTGGGGTTTCCAACTCTTCTAGTGCCTTGTGGAGCCCTGTTGGAAGTTTGGTGACTCTCTTGGGGAGTGTGAAAAGCATGCCCAGACCATCTCCCTCTACCCCTCCCCATGATATCATCCACATATGGCACTCTAGAAATCCCTCTTATAGTTTCATTTCTAATCCAGTCTTGCCTTTTAACTCCCATTATTCTTCTCAGGGCTTTGTTCTGAAATCTACAAAATCTGTTTGATATTGTTTCATTGTCATACCATGCCTTATGTCTATACAGTAACACCTATCTAACTAAACTTATATATAGCCAAATTTTCATATGGAATTTCACGTGATTTGATTTCCCCATTTTACTGAGCCTAGTCACTGTCTGATTTGTCTTTTTTCAATCTTTCTTTAAACTCCAGTTTTAAAGACCATTTATTGTAGATCATTGTTCCTGAATATTTAAATGACTCCACCTCATCGATCCTTTCTCCTTCAAAAGATTTTTCCTCTTCCATTTCATATCCAGTTTTCATCATCTCTGTCTTTCTTATAGTTATCCGGACCCCAACCTAATGTGATATTTCATGCAGTCTGGTAAGCAAGCTTTGCAAGTCCTGTGGTGTTTTGCTAATCACGACCGCATCTTCAGCGTATTCCAGGTAAGCTAATACACTGTAACTAATTCAGTCAATCCTTTTCCACCATCCATAACACTTCTATTCATTATAAAACCCCCAAGGTGAATAAAAACCATAGGTGACATAACATTACCAAGGAGAACTCAACTGAGTATCAAATATTAATTTGATAGGACTCCCCTAACAATAACGTTGCAGTTCCCATGCTCATGAACAGACTTAATCAAATTTACATAATTAGGAGGAGCTCCAAAATAACGCTAGATTCTCCATGAAATTGGCCGATGCATATTATCAAAGGAGTTTTCATAGTTCACAAATGCCATTAAAAGTGGATTTCTATATTCTCTACATTTCTGTAATACATGCCTTAAAATCAAAATATGGTCAGGACAACTTCTACCTGTTCGAAATCCTGCTTAGTCATTCCTCGGCTTTTCATCATTTTTTTCTCTATAGTCTATTTAGAATGATATAATATATATTTTCAAGACAACTGACGTAAGTGTGATGCCTATGTAACTATTGCATTCAGTCATATCTCTTTTTTTTAACATTTTCACCAACATTCCTAGCTCCCATTTATCAGGTTTCGCCTCCCCATGTCGCTTCATTTTCATTCAATATCATCTCAGCAATTATTCCTTCGTATCAAACGGCTTTCCATCTCTTGGGTTTTATAATGATTGCTTCAACTTCAAACACACTGAATTCATTCATGAGTATATCAATGTCTTCCTCAGCTTTAGGTATATCAATCAAACTATTCCCTTCATATCTCGTATTCAAGACCTCAATAAAGTGATAAATCCAACGTTGCCTTCATCATCTTTTGATTTTATAACATATTCATATCTCATTTTGATAAGCATATGCTTCTTGCTCGTTGCCCCCAAAAAGATTCCACTAATGATTCTCTGAGCAATTCTCACACCATGGTGTTAGCCTTATCTGCTTTCCTGTCTAAATATTCTCTCCAATCATTCCTGGCTTTATCTTTGACCTCACCATCAATACTAGAATACTTAACATGCCGTACCTTGCCATTTAAATTGTCTCCTTTTTATAGCATAGCAAGTATCATTTGATATCGATGGTTTTATTCTTGTAATATCATATCCCAAAACTTCATTCCCAACTGACTGATATATATTCTTAATATCACACCATTAATCCTTAATGGTTTCCTACATTCAATTGCAAAGGTTTCTGTGCTCATCTTCTAGAAGCTTATATATATATATATATATATAAAATCAAGGTATTATATATATATATATATATATATATATATATATATATATATATATATATATATATATATATATATATATATATATATATATATATATATATATATATATATATATATATATATATATATATATATATATATATATATATATATATATATATATATATATATATATATATATATATATATATATATATATATATATATATATATATATGTGTGTGTGTGTGTGTGTGTGTGTTAGGTGCTTTCCGTTTTGATTTCAGTGTTGCATTAAGCAGCTGGTAATCACATGTGAAGTCCATGTATATTTGTAGATGTTCTTATCCTGGAATGACAAGATTTTCTTGCTGAGCAGAAACTTTTGAAATGTGCTCCATTTTTATTTTCAACTTCCCCAAGATCCGCAATACCCATCGCATTCTCTATGTCTTGATTATTTCATACAACATTAGCATTGAGGTCACTGATCAAAATCTCTACATATTTCTCTGAGATCTCAACTATTGCAATCTGCAGTTATGGATAGTATTCAGCTTTCCTATCTTCAGGATAATCATTTGTTGCTGGATAGCAAACTATAATACTCATATTGCACTCCAATTACTTATACTTTACCGGTAGCAATATACTATCTATAGCTCTCCATTCCGTTAATGCCTTTTCTGCTCTTGGTGTCATCATCATTCCTACCCCTTCTCATCCATTTCCATCCGTTAGTCCTTTATATATATATATATATATATATATATATATATATATATATATATATATATATATATATATATATATATATATATATATATATATATATATATATATATATATATATATATATATATATATATATATATATATATATATATATATATATATATATATATATATATATATATATATTTATATACATATATATATATATATATATATATATATATATATATATATATATATATATATATATATATATATATATATGTATATATATATATATATATATATATATATATATATATATATATATATATATATATATATATATATGTGTTGGTCTAAGATTTCTTTACCAGCCCCTTACAACGTGCTTCATCTAGGACAAGTATATCCAAACTATATTTCATAAATTCACTGGCTACTTGCCATAACCTCCCAATCTGATTAATGGTTTTAACATTCAAATTTCAAATTTTCAACTTTTCTTTAGTATTCATAAACCCCAATATTCTATTATTTTATCTTTCCAAAGACTAACTAAATCCAGAGAGGATTCATTGCCTAAATTCATCATAGGAGAGCAAGTTCCTTGTGATGCGCTGTGCCTATCTAACTGAGGCAAGTGACCTCTGCGTTCCATACTAATTGCAGTAAGATCATGCACCAGGCATCCAGAGTAAAAGCTGAAAATAGATTATTTTCATTACCTTGAATCAAATAAATCATACTGCTGCCCGGGACTTAATAATTTAGGGCAGGGATGTCATACCTTTTAATTTAATGAGCCGCATTGCAAACTTAAAATATTTCACCGGCCGCAAAACTCCCGAATATCTTAATACATTTTAATGAAAAATGGTAAAATAAAACAAAACCATGTAAATACACTTTGTTACAGCATTGTAAATATTACAGTGTGTATGTCTAGCTATACAGAGAAAAAAAACCATAAAATTTAATTAACCAATATTAATTCAATGACACTTTTGTCTTTGTCTTCCAGATTTTAATGAAAAATAACAATATAAAACAAAACCATGTGGATACACTTTATTACAACAATGTAATTATTGTAATGTTATATGTAGCTATACATAGAATAAAAACATCAAATTTAATTAATCAATATTATCTCAATGAGACTTTTGACTTCGTCTTCCAGAATTTAATGAAAAATTACATTATAAAATAAAACCATGGGAATACACTTTATTACAACACAATAAATAGTGTAATGTTTATATGTAGCTATACATACAAAATAACCCATTAAATTTAATTAACCAATATTAATTCAATGAGACTTTTGACTTTGTCCTCCAGCTATAATGTTTTCAATATTTGCATCGAAGGATGTATTCTTAATTCTAAGAATGTTTGCTAATTGCCTGTCAGTCAATCTATTTCTTTCTGCAGTTTTAATGTTTTTCATGCTGGAAAAAACTGCTCGCAAGAGCATGCACTTCCCAAATACATAATAATTTTCTGAATAAATTTATAATTTAATTGAATTCATTGAGAGAATGCAATTTCTTATAAATTAAAGGAAGTGTGTGCTATCTATGGAAAGTTTTTAAACCTTCCCGACTTTGCAGCTCAATCAATTCAAGTGGGCCACAGATTGGACATCCCTGATTTAGGGGGATAATTCCTCAACACCTTAAGATCACGTTTACCACACCAAGATGCTTATCATATATATATATATATATATATATATATATATATATATATATATATATATATATATATATATATATATATATATATATATATATATATATATATATATATATATATATATATATATATATATATATATATATATATATATATTTTATATATATATATATATATATATATATATATATATATTATTATTATTATTATATCATTATATTTACTTGCTAAGCAGGAAGCTATAAGCCCAGGGGCTCAAACAGGGAAAATAGCTCTGTGAGGAAAGGGACATGGAAAAATAAAATATTTTAAGAAGAGCAACAATATTAAAATAAATATCACCTTATGAAATATAAAAACTTTAACTAAACAAGAGGAAGAGAAATGGGATATACGATAGAACAGTGTGCCCTAGTGTACCCTCAAGCAAGAAAATAGGGGAATTTCATTCTTATAACAGTAGAGTAACCCAATGTTATTGATATACGTTATTTAATCTATTTATAAAAAGGTATTTGTGGCAACGTAACGATTAGATTTTAGCTGAGAGGCGAGGTGAATGCAAGTAAATTTTATTCTAAAGATAAGGAGCTTATATGAAAGTGGTTCAGAGCGAGAATGTCTAAAATTCGAAGCATCTAAATAATGTGATGAAAAGCTTAAACAGGTTGTTCTATAATCAGTGTGGTGAGTGGGAGAGATAAAAAAAAAAAATTCAGTACAGTGCATGAGCCTATAGGTTACATGTGTGGTGCATCGCTCTTCCTCCTAAAAAAATGCATGTGAAATATGGCACCCTGCTTTAGAAAGGGTAACAGTTAGCGGGTCATCTTGCTGGAGATATGCAGGTTTTATGTGATCAATAAAGACCCAGTCTTCTTTGCCATAAATGTTATCTAAAAAGGCCTCCGGTGTTCGATGGATCACGAGGAAAGGGTACGTGTGAGGAGGTGTCAGCTACGGTTTCCTTCTGTCGTTGCGCAGGTAGATGTGCGCAGCATTTTGGCATACACATCTTTTGGTATATATTGCTTTCCTGGGGGCTTCTAAGTCTGATGGGAAGGAGAATTTTTTTTTTCCACAATTTGACGTAGACACTCAAGCGTATCAGAAGGGATTCAGATGGGAAAAAAAAAAATTGCCAGGATAACCAGAGGGCAGCTATACACTCTTTCAGCTGCTGAGACATACTGGGCATCCTTAGGAGTGGTGTTTAGTCCTAGTAGGATTCAAGGAAGCTCAGTAAATCAGTAAAAATGTTCAACTATTTTATTGGCTGTATGCTTGTAGGCAGTTACCTGAAGTAGGAGGACGGGCAGTAAATTCGCTAATGATTTCCACAATTGAGAGGTGAAAGTGGTGCCCGTGAAAGAGGTAATATACTCAGGGATACTAAATCTTGCTATCCACCCTAAGAGTAAGGCAGATTTACAAGAGGCTCACGTTGTAGTTTGTATGGCAATTGCTTTAGGCCAACGAGTTGTGTTGTCGATGTCAGTAAACAGGTAATGGTGTACTTGTAATGTTGGTAAGAGACATACTAAGACAACGTGAATGTGGGTAAAACGACGCTGAAGTTAAGGAAAGTTGCCCACTATTGACACACTGTGTCGATGTACTGGAAGTTTAGCTCTGATTACAGGCGCTGGCCCAATTCCTAGCTTTCTTATTAATGAACTTCTTCAACGGTAGCTGTGCAGTAGATAAGCATGAGCGATGTGGGAGGCCATGGATGAAATCAAATGCCCTTCCGCACATAGGGTGTGAGAAGCAATAGATTAAATTAAACATCAGTCTGCGTATGGGGGAAGGTAGCCATGGTCGTGGTCTACCTGTACTGACATTGGAGTCATATAGGGCTACATCTTCTCAACGGAGGATTGTGAAGGATGTTCAACATTCTTGGTACTCTGGATCTTTTCGTTGGCCTTTTGCCGAGGCGTTGTAGTCCAATCCAAAGTGGATGGCATTAGAAACAGGAATCCTCTCCCCAGGGAGGGGTTAAAAGGTGCACTTGTTTTAGTTTCTAACAGCAGTTGAGAGCAGGATTGTCACTAAGATACAAACAATTTAAAACATGCGATGGCAAATTTAAACAGGTTGTTCTCTTATCAGTGCTGAGAGAACGATATATATATATATATATATATATATATATATATATATATATATATATATATATATATATATATATATATATATATATATATATATAAACAATAGCAGTATGTGTTGTTCTTAATGCAGGTTCCATGAACATAAGGGAATAAAATAATATTTATTTAAAGAATTTATAAAATCTGGGACATGAAGTGTTAATATTTTATTGTTGATAAATTAATTTCCTAAAATTTCATAAAAATCGGCTTTACTCAACCAAAATTACATCTAGATTGTTTATCATCTTTTTGAAATAGTGATTCAAAATGTTTTACTTTGACTAATATTCTATAGTCGAAATTTCATTAAAGCATTATTACGTCAAGTTACGCAGTAATAAAGGAATCTAATCCCTTTGGCTGTAATACTGTTGAATGCTGGCAGTTGTAAGTCAAAGACAGACCATAAAGCATTTGGAAGCTCCTTGCATATTGAGTTTAGTTTCGGTAACATAACTATATCATTTATGGTGAAATGTTAACGATTCAAATAATTTTCGGTGTTAAACTACTCTTATGAGGTCGTTTTCGTCTCAACATTTTAGTTTATAAAATTTCGATTACCTATTAGAAGTAATTTTGAAAAAATGAGTGCCTAATGTCTACAATTATGCTAGTAGACTAACGAAAGTAGAGTTAGCAAATAGTATTCTCAAGTTGTAAGGTCTACTCTTGAGTTGTATCTTTTATAATTCTTATGTAATAATTTCTGAAATCAATAGCAGTTGTCACCAATAGTTTTTATCAGGACTGTTCTCATTGTCATCTGTTATTCATTAAATAATGAAAAATTGTATTTCCTTATGATTTTGAATATACATGTGTTATATATATATATATATATATATATATATATATATATATATATATATATATATATATATATATATATATATGTATATATATATATATATATATATATATATATATATATATATATATATATAATATATATATATATATATATATATATATATATATATCTATATATATATATATATATATATATATATATATATATATATATATATATATATATATATATATATATATATATATATATATATATATATATATATATATATATATATATATATATATATATATATATATATATATATATATATATATATATATATATATATATATATATATATACACACACATATGTGTGTGTTTATGTGTGTATGTATGTATATGTGTGAGTGTGTGTGTATGAGTATGTGTCTATATGTGTATGTGTGTGCATTTGCGTGTTTTTTCAATGTATAGATACATCCATATTTATAAATACATTTTATTTATATGATTAGATATTCACAAACATACACAAACACGTTTGTGTGTGTGTGTGTGTGTGTGTCTATATGTACATGTGTGTCTCTATTTGTCTGTGTATGTGTGTGTATTTGCATGTGTGTGTCTATGTATATATACATTTATAATTACACATACATTTTATATATATGGTTATATATATACACGCACACACACTCACACACAAAAACACACATATACAGTATATATATTTATGTATATATATATATATATATATATATATATATATATATATATATATATATATATATGTGTGTGTGTGTGTGTGTGTGTGTGTGTGTGTGTGTGTGTGTGGGTAGAAATAGCGAAAGCTAAATAGTAATGAAAATGTGTTAGGGCCATGGAAGGAAAAAGGAAAAGACTTGACCGGAGTGAGTACTTTCATCCAATAGGGACATCAACAGACTAAACAATGAGAGTACATATACAAAGACATTTTATTTATGCAGGACAAGGGGATCCAACCCCGGATTAACGGAAAAGAAACGTGGACTTAGAATAAAATTTCTACTTCTGGTATGGGACATTAAAAAACATTCAATAATATTCCATCCATTATAGTCATTTACATGGATTATTTTACTCGTCTCTGACCATCTAAGTCTGTGACTTGATCCTAACTAGTGGGATGCCAAGGCATTATTAAGAGAACCCCTAGAGACGGCCACTTTATGCTGTTTTAATCTGACTGAAATAGCTTTGAAAGTTTGGCTGACATGGAATAAGTTACCCTCTGAATAAGGAATGCTATATAGTCCCAGGGATGTCCAATCTACGGCCAGCGGGCCGCAATGGGCTAGACTCTAGTTAAGATGAAATTTACAACTGAGCATACATATTAAGTTTATAATATTGTCAGTTGCGTGGTTCTGTGATGAGGCTCTGCTAGGGCTGAGAACTTAGATGATCTAAAATCTATATATAGATTATTTTCACTTCATTTACATTTTTAAAATTGTCGTTTAGATTATAGATAATTTTTGAGAATTTTTTAGAATATTTCTAACTCTATTGACATAACAATAAATCCTGATTGCCTCGTAGCCTTCATAGAGAAACACAGTTCATCATAAGTATCGTGACAACACTATGTGTGTTATGAACGTAAAATTATCTTGTATAAAACTCGTTCTGTTTGGTTCCTAATTGTTCAATTCTCGTCTAGTCTGCATAACTACCGCGGCTCCGCCAGTCAAAGCGTATGGTTTATTTAGTATTACAGGAATACAGACTTCTGTACACTATGAAAAATATACTAAATTATGTGAAGATTTCTTTGGAGAGTTTACAGTTAGATTTTCTGATTTTAAACGGATTGAAATTGAGTTAAAACTATTTAAGGATCCATTTTCATTTCAATATGATAAAGCAGAGTACCAACTTGAACTGATTGAGCTGCAAAGTCGGGAAGGTTTAAAAACTTTCCATAAAGAGCACACACTTCCTTTATTTTATAAGAAATTGCATTCTCTCAATGAATCAAATTAAATTATGAATTTATCCAGAAAATTGTTATGTATTTGGGAAGTACATGCTCTTGCGAGCAGTTTTTTCCAGCATGAAAAACATTAAAACTGCAGAAAGAAATAGATTGACTGACAGGCAATTAGCAAACATTCTTAGAATTAAGAATACATCCTTCGAGGCAAATATTGAAAACATTATGGCTGGAGGACAAAGTCAAAAGTGTCATTGAATTAATATTAATTGATTAAATTTAATGGGTTATTTTCTATATATAGCTACATATAAACATTACAATATTTACAATTTTGTAATAAAGTGTATTCACATGGTTTTATTTTATATTGTCATTTTTCATTAAATTCTGGAAGACGAAGTCAAAAGTCTTATTGATTTAATATTGGTTAATTAAATTTAATGTTTTTTTTTTATGTATAGATACATATGACATTGCAATAATTACATTGATGTTTTAAAGTGTATTCTCGTGGTTTTGTTTTAAATTGTCATATTAATTAAATTCTGGAAGACAAAGTCAAAACTCTCATTGAATTAATATTAGTTAATTAAATTTAATGTGATTTTTTTTTTGTAAGTATAGCTACATATAACATCACAATAATTACATTGTTATATAGTGTATTTACATGGTTTTGTTTTATATTGTCATTTTTCATTAAATTCTGGAAGTCAAAGTCAAAAGTCTCATTGAATTGATATTGTTTAATTAAATTTAATGGTTTTTTTCTATGTATATCTACGTATACACATTACAATATTTATAATGTTTTAATAAAGTGTATTCACATGGTTTTGTTTTATATTGTAATTTTTCATTATAATCTGGAAGACAAACTCAAAAGTCTCATTGAATTGATATTGGTTAATTAGATTTAATGTTTTTTTTTTTATGTATAGCTACATATAACATTACAATAATTACATTGTTGTAATAAAGTGTATTTACATGGTTTTGTTTTAAATTGTCGTATTTCATTAAATTCTGGAAGACTAAGTCAAAAGTCTCATTGAATTAATATTGATTAATTAAATTTAATGGTTTTTTTCTATATAGCGCTACATATACAAATTATAATATTTACAATGTTTTAATAAAGTGTATTCACATGGTTTGGTTTTATATTTTAATTTATCATTAAATTCTGGAAGACAAAGTCAAAAGTCGCATTGAATTAATATTGGTTAATTAAATCTAATGTTTTTTTTTCTATGAATAGCTATATATACACAATATAATATTTACAACGTTGTAATGAAGTGTATTCACATGGTTATGTTTCATATTGTCATTTTTTATTAAAATGTATACAGATATTCGGGGGTTTTGCGGCCGGGTTAAATATTCAAGTTTGTAATGGGGCCCATTAAATTAAAAGGTTGGACATCCCTGCTATATACTATATCATTATGTTTTCGAGGACTATTCATAATCAACCTGATTTTTTAATGTATAATTTTATTTAAACACTAACCTAATGTCTAGTTTTTAAATATTGGTATAATATCTAAAAAACAGTCATGAAATGGCAAACAAAGCATATGGATTTTCTCCTTTTTCTTTAACTGGACAAAAAAAAAAAGAAAAAAAAATCTCAGCCTTATTCATACAGTTTTCCAGGAAATATTTGAGATAGCAAAGATATGTATAAATTTCTTCAATTTTAGTGAATTCGTCCTTAATGTACTCAGGGCTACAAATTCTAAATGCCTTAAGGTATAAGGAGTAAAAGACAGAATGCTTTATATTTTCAGTGGCCAGAGTAGAATGTACATAAAAAAAAATATTGGTAGACTTTCTATATACGGAAAGATTAAATTTATCTGTTAGTCTAACTATTAAAACATCTAGAAATGGGATAGAGTAGTTTTTTTTTTCATTTTCTATAGTAAAATTTATAGATGGTACCAATGAATTAATGATTCAAACAAAGCCGTCGAGTTTAAAATTTTCTTTTTGTATACCTAGAATATAGTCAACATATCGATACCAATGAATTTGGGAGGACCACGCTGAAGGAATTAATCTAGATTAAAAAAACTGTCTTCTTTCATACAAAAATCTCCAACCATCAACATTCTGTAGAAGCTAGCGTGATTATGAAAATTGGCCATAACCCAGACATGTACTGTATATCACAACGCTGTCTCAGCCCCGATTCCCAGCAGTAGTGGAACAAGTGCCCAAATAGGTGGGCAGTTGCATGCCACTGCAGGTGGTGGTAAAAATATCTGGACTATAACAGGCTATTTTTGAAAACTAAGCCTTGCAGCATAAAACGTCATAACCATTTCTAGGGGAAAAGATCTTGCTGTGTTACTGGAAGAGCTAAACGGAATAAATTGGGATATAATAGTGTGAAGCTTTTGAGTCAGAATCATTTCATTATCAAGCTTCAATACAATATTATTTTGAGTTATTATTTTATAAGTTATTATTTTAAAAGTTATGATGAATTAGTACTGTCATTTATTGAGTGTACAATTTACTTATATATTTCAAACACCCAAGAGATATAGGTGCAGGTAAAATGCTGTTTAGCTGTTCTCTTTTCTGAATGAAATTTGGTGCCCAATGATTTTACAATTCTCTTCTACATGTCAAATCAGTTAAAAACACAAAACTGGAATAACACAATTTCTCTTGAAGATTGAAGGGCTGCAACCCTGTACTGGAACGTCTAATGGCTGTGGTCGCTGGAACTATGAGTCCCCTTATTTGAGCAGGAAGGGACTCGGTCTTCAACTGGTGTTTACCCATCAACACCTCGTGTGGATAAATTCCTCCTACATCACCTCGGCAGGAGGTAGATTTATTCACCTCTCGGTTGAAAGGCAAAAGGATTTCTTTACTGGACTCTCTCCTGTTACTTACAGCCATCTTAACCACACTTCTGAAGTTAATTAAGTGTTTGGCAAGTTGGCACTTGGTGTAGGGCCTCGCCCCAGGATGAGAGAGAAGGGGAAATCGTTCACTGTGATTACTGACAGGAAAGAGCGTGGTCCTCTATCACACAAGCGTCTTAAGTAGCCCAATAAAAGGGTGTGGTAATTACGTCACGTCATGTGACTATTCTTGTGTTTTAATTCGTCCACTCTTCTGATGTAATGGTAATGTCGTTGTTACCGGCTTTCTTCGTGCCCGGCGAACATTGCGTGGCAATCACTCACCCATGATTAATCTTTCTCACAAAAGATGATTGGGTTTTTGAAACTACACCATCAGCTTCTAAGCTTGCACAATACCCTTTCACTCCTCTCTCTCTCTCTCAACACTAGTGTCTCTATCTCTTTATGAAGTCAACTAATGTTACTTGTTTCTCTATCGTTCAATTAACGAACAAAACATAGAAAATAGCTAATCACATACATATATTAACTTATTCAATGAGAAATTCTCTCCTTACATCATATCAATCAGTCACCTACCTGAATTTCTGTGGCATTCAACCTTTTATCAACTCATTTCATCGTTTACCCAAGAATAATTAATTACTTAATCATGATTATCAAAAGAAAATGCCTCTCAACACAATAGATTAAGATTATTATTGGAAAAAAATATTCACCAATCAAAAATAAGCAATTTCATACATATACACACATAATATGTTTATCATTAATATATATTTAGGAAAAACTTCCTGTTCCCTCTAAACAACTCAACACTAAATGGATTTATGTTATTTTCCTAATTCTTGGTAATGGAATGTTTAGCAATTAATCCATTGGGTATCTAAGGCAAAATTAATAATGTCAACTGTGATCAACTGTGTAGGTAATTATGAAATGCCTTTATATTCAAACTCTATTCAACTCATATTTCTAACATTAGCTGTGACCTAAAAAATCTTGGTCTTGTTGATGTAAACACAAATCTCATTTCTCAAATGCAATGCAATTAATGAAAGAAAATAAATGTTCAAACACACAAATCATTCATTCAAGTTCATAAAAAAATATTTCTGCAATCGAAAAATTATTTCTTGCATATCATTACGCACAAAGAGTATTAATAAAAACATTAATAAACATTTCCCAACATATCTCACCATCAATTCAAGTTTATCAAAAATATTTCTGCAATCATTAAAGTTCATAAAAAAAATCATGTGACTTCCATATTATTGCTCATCAAGAGTATTAATCACTTGTAATCAAAATATCAATACACATTTCACATCTTTACACATCATCTTACTTTTTTCACTCAATGTCATCATGATAAATCATTGTAAATTAATTGACATTAAAAGAAATATATCTCACCAAATCACGTCATCATATCTATAAAAATGCATTCACATTCTTGTCATAAAATAATGAGTATAAACACATAGCTTCTTTTATCTTGAGATATCCCAAAACTCATGCATATTAGTTTCATAAATCATCAAAGCATCGTAATCATCTCATAATAAAGAAACATAATCAACACAAAATAAGACATTTTTATTAGTTTGAATCTTTTTTGCAACATTTCTGCGTTTTAGTCTCATCTCTAGAACTTCAATTGTTAAATTTACTATCTTTAAAAAATGGTAAGTCATAAAACTTAAGTGACAGGAAACTAACATCTCAATGTTGAAAATATTCTTTAAAAGAAATCATTTGCAGAATATCTCAATTAAAACACTTCATATGTCGTTTCTTTCAAAGTTTTGTCTACTACACACGAATAAATATAAATTCCTGTGTTTCCACACCTACTCTTTTAACCTGAAAATGACAGGGTGCAATGAAAATAATTCTACATACGTGCTTACTGTACACTATTTCCTGTGTAATTATTATGGGACTAAAAATACTCTTTGAAACATTCAGGGTTTTTAAATTCATTATTTGTGCACATTTTACACATTGCATTACCTAAATATATCCTCATTTCAATTAATTGGTTATATTTGGTTTGACTTTAGCACATAGCTCATGTTTTTTATATCATAGATTGTTTTGATTATTACCCTTTCTTCATATTTATTCAAGTTAACTTAATGAACATTCAAATCATAACCAAAATTATTATTTGCATACATGTCTATCATTGTTATGCGTGTTACACAAAAATATCACTTAATGCATCTCCTATAAAATGCAATAATAATTCTTTTGCTCTATTTGAATCATTATCAAATCAAACTTGTAAGTAAAATAAATGCACTTGCAAATTATCAATCACCTATGGGTTTATATTCTAACTGTCTTCATTACCCTTAACTTATCAAAAAAATTCTCGTTTCACCTTCTTTATTAATTCAATACTCTATATGGTCTTTTCATTGTTTGTTTGAAGACATTCATTATTTAGACCGTCCTTGATGTTCATGGAATAACACAATTAACATAATCACAATATTCATTCATTTGTTACCCTCAATATCTGTATAAGTGCCCAGATAGCTTTTCATGTCATTTCACAAGGAGTTTAATAGTCTTTCTTAAACCCACCTAAATAAAATCTGGTGTTTCCCATACGCCATTTTATTTTTTTTTTTATTTTTTTTTTATTTTTATTTTTTTTTTTTTTTTCAAAGCAAATCTGTTATCTTGAAAATAATTAATATCAGTCTTCTATGTTGGTCTATCTATAGCTCGTAGGACATCCTCAACCCCTTTCTATTATTTTATCGGCCCCTTTTATTTCACTATTCAAACTTGACTTACCATGGCTTATTTCACCTTTCTTACTTTAAAGAAAAATATTGCACCGTTTTCATTAATCGCTAGTAAATTCGGGTGCATTGCCCCAGAAAATTATCTCGTAGCCCGAATGTCTAGTTATTTATCATGGTCTCAAAT
This sequence comes from Palaemon carinicauda, assembly GCF_036898095.1. NCBI lineage: Eukaryota > Metazoa > Arthropoda > Malacostraca > Decapoda > Palaemonidae > Palaemon > Palaemon carinicauda. Next base: position 85,470,502 of record NC_090726.1, on the reverse strand, counting down.
CATTGTTACGTACTCATCAACCCTCTATTTGTCAAATTAAATTGTATGTAGACCAATATGTTTTTATCATATGTCAAGTTATGGGAACAGAGTCACACCACTATGGGATTGAAAAAATGCAATTGTAATTTCTTAAAGGTTTCTTACCTTTATATGACCTTTATACCTTTTATCTGTAGGCATTAATTTACAATCTCAAACATCTATTTTGGGTAAAAATTTTATTCATCATTAAATGCAGTCTTTGTTTTAAGGATGTTCTACTAACTCAAGCATAACTTATTGTTAGTACTATTCTTTTTTTAGTATGTTAGTAATTTCTATTCATAAACAAGTATTTGTACCTAATTTGTTTATGTATTTTTTTTTAACAATATGCCATTCTCTTCTATGATTCTTATTTTTGGGAGTAAGTCACCTACAATGTTTCTGAAAACCCTTGGTTTCTCTTGTTCTATTTTAATTCTTCATAAAACTAAGTATCTTACATGACAACTGAAACCAAATATTAGTAGTGATAATTCTTTTAACATTATCCTATTTTTTAAGTAATCCTTCTTCTATCATTTTAAACCTACCAATAATGTATTTCAATCCTGGACAAACATCCAGTACTCTGAGAATCCTAAGACTCCTTTCATTCAATCATCAACAATGGCCCTTCTTGGACAGCAAAATCATAATAATTTCTATGATTAATAAGTACCATTACTCAATACCCTATCATAAATATCTAAACTTCTCTAGACCATTGATTGGATAATCTATGTTACTCGGTTATTTTTCACTTACTTAAAATTACTTACATAATTCACTACCCTTCTTCAGGTTTCACTTTTACAATGAGGCATTTATTTATATATTTAAGAGACATCACACACTGGGTTTATTACTCCTTGGTAAGAAATTGGGTTAAACTAATGTAGGATCAAAAATTCATTTCTCTTCATGGTTATAGCCTTTTATTTCATTTGCAAACTACATCTTTTTATGTTAACTTCATTTTAAGGCTTGACTAAATTTGAAAATGCTGTTGAATTATTCCCTAAGATCTTATCAAAAAAAAAAAAAAAAAAAAATTACATCTTTGAAGTCTTAGTGTAGCAGGATTTCCAAAATAACTATTATCTTTCTACATATGATACATCTATTTACACTGGGTCACTCATCAATTTTGATCTTTATCCGGCTATTCTCGCTCTTCTAGACTAGTTCTATTATTCTAAATGCCTCTCTATATTCTTACTTTGCTTGGTAAAATCATTCCATAGGCTTATTCATTCTATATGTCTCCAAAAATCTAGATCTTCATTCTGTCAAGAGTTAGAGGAGCTTAGGTAAGCCCGTCGACTTCACACTGAATTCTATCATTCTTCAAAAAAATTTCTAATAGCCGTGAATGGCTTGTATTCTTTTACTATCGTGCCTGCAATATCAGCTATGCATCTACTCCTCAATAACTGAGCCTTACATCATTTATTTTTGGGATAGACATTTTATTTATATTCTGTATTTTAATTCTACTTATGATGACCTAACAAGTCAAACAATCCTTTCCTCATTGGGAAATATATCTCGGGAGATTATTAAGGAGACTTATTTATTTCAACCCTCACTTTGACCATTATGGGTTGTTGGCTGATAGGTAATATTTCATAATTTTTACCGCTATATAAAAAGTTATAGAAAGTTTTGGCTGGTTCTGGCCCCGATGTTCTCTGCTATTTCTCATCTACCCCTACATCTATGCTCCTTATGGTAAATTATGGCCTATCAGATTCCCGAACTGTAATCTTTACTCCTATATTTTAGAAGTCATTCAGATGAGGTATTTTATCCGGAGTAGTATTAATTGATAAGTGTGCATTCATTTCCCTTCATCTGAACTACATTATTGTCTCTTTTGACAGATTCTGGCATCCTCTTTTTAGTTAACATATCGTCTTTATATTCCCATGGGATAGTTTTAATTAGTCATCAACATGACTTCTCTAGCTAAACTCTATCTTTTTATATTTCAGTACTGATCAGAATTTATATTTGCTGAATAGCATCATAGCTCAATCATTATTTATATGCCTACATTTTCCTTTTAGATCTATGTGCCTAACAGCATCATTATTCTTTTAATGCATATGCCTATAGCATTATTTATATCTCTTCTGCCTGTAGCAGCATAATTCTATAAGCCTATAGCTTCATTTGCCTATGACAATAATTTCTTGAAATACACTTTTATTTATGCTATTCTATTCACTCTATTGTCTGTCGACCTTCTATTTTATTTATAAAGCGCCTATCAGATATTCACAAGTAGTAATTCATTTTTTGCTACTCTTCCTATTTCTGAAATTTCTTATTTTTCCTTGTGTTTTTATTTATTTCCATTTCCTGTTCTTAGTCAGGAGTCTGTCTCTTCTGTCAAATACGTCTCTTACAAAGTGGCCAGTTTTAGTTTTGTCTTTGACAAGTAGAATCATACTTCCTGACTATCTTATCTTTATTTTCAGCCTGCACATCTCACAAATAAAATTAATTCTTCATCATTGTATAGTTTTTAGACGATATCTTAAGGCTTTATCGGGAAATGTTACTTAAAATAAATGAATTCTTCATTCATCCTTTGGCATATTTTGGTAATAATTCTGTATCTAACCGACGGCTCATGTCCCTATTTTAACTTGTTTGCAATACATTTCTTTAAATCTCTTATTTTCACCATTAAAACTTGGAAGCAGGTATTTTTAAATAATCATTATTTGTATTGCATCCTAGTATATCAACTGCACTTGTCTTTATAAGATAAAATAGTCACTTGCAACGTGGATGTACTTCCGCTGCATATACCTATCTTTCCAATGTAATATTTCCCCTGTCTTTCTGTCTTTATTTTCATCTGACTAACTATTTTTAACTTTTCTTTTACACTATTTGGAGGATTTGAGTAGCTCTTTCTTTTTACCGGAGAGCCATTCTGAGAAGTGTCTTCAGTTATTGCATGATGGGGTTCCTTATTTCTTCGCCTCTATGTTCTCCGCCTTTACATTATTTTGAAGGATTTCCATCTTCATTTTTAGGTAATCTCCCCCTAGATTTAAAGGTGCCCTCTCTATTTCTTGTAACTGTCTTTGCCCTAAATTTCTGACCATTATTCAATTTAACTTATTGTAATTTGGGCCTCATTCCAATCTACAGTTGTAATTTCCCTGCAACTATTTGAATTATTCTGAGTTCTCTGGTAGGATTTGTGGCTATTAGTCCTTAGATTTCACCCCCTGATTTCCTATCGTTGTTGCTAATTTTCCTTACTCTTCCTAAATCCTCATATCTAGGATGATATTTTTCACATAAGTCAATGCCTCATCCAAGTCCACTTATAGGGAATAATCATCGGCAATTAATCTTACCTTAAGCAAAGTAATCATGTCCTTCTTTACGGTTTCTATATGATCCTCCATTTGTGTGCCAAATTCATTCATCGATCCACCCTCATATTCGGCCGATAGGAACTTATGTAGATTTGTTAACCTGTCTGCCTCTTTGGCTGATCGCCATATTTGCCTACATTCTTTTTATTATACTCACTAAATGTTAATACATTTTTAAATTCCTTACCATTCAAGGTTGTGTGAGCATCTCCTACATTTATATTCATTGTTAACATAGCCTGTTTTAATTTTGCTGCCTTATTGTTTATTCTCAAATTAACTATTCTACTTTCAGTATCAGCTTACCACTTATCCATGGAATATTTCTCTAACCTTCTTTTATCTGGGTTATTTCTACCCATATTTCCACAAAAACTTGTTTGTGTTAATTTCCCTAGTGAATTCATGTTAGCAGGGTTAGTAATTTGTGTTGCTCCTTTGTGTATTTCGCCAACTTGTGTAATTCTAAATCATATTTCACTCTTATATTATTTGGGCTGATAACATCATCATCATCACTTTCATAAAAGATTACACTACTTCAATTATACAAGAAAATAATGATAAAAACAATCATGCATCAAGAACATAGCGAGATAAATATTTTGTACTCTTAAACGAGAGACAAATTTCCTATTTACCTTAATTCCCTGAAAGACTAATATTTTCATTTTGCACAACGAGTAACAAAGAGTTTCTTTTACTCACATTTCTTGGGTGAATTCCTTGTGTTTAAACTCCTGTTTCATTTGATGTCCTTTCTATGAATTTTACATCTTGATGTTTACTCTGCAAATGTAATTAA
>NC_090726.1:85453769-85461269 GCF_036898095.1 Palaemon carinicauda | reverse complement strand
CAATCTGATGTTTTGGGTGTACTTCAGTAACCTGGTAAAAATAAAGCCGTAAGGCAGTTTACTTGCGGCCACCTTAAATTAAGCAACAAGGCCTAATTGGTATTTGAAGGTCGGCCCGCCGGTAACACTGGCGACCTTGCCAGGATGAGTAAAAACATTCCGTAGAACTGGTTAATAGTGGTTTTCCAGTTCGGCATCAGAGTAAATAAGAAAAGGATCGAGACGTAAACAAAAGGGTAATTCTACACTTATTCTTTGCTTTTCTCTTCTTCATATTTTTAAGACAAGAGACTATGTCGGACAAAGGTGAAGATCCGGTAGGAGCGGTGGGTTTTGGGGTAGCAGAATTTTTAGGTAATGTTGATTGGGAAGAAGAAATAGGGGATTTAAGGAAGGTTGAGTTGCAGGAAATTGCAAATTTCATAAATATCTCTGTAGCACCAGGAACAAAGAAAGGGACTCTGTTAGTACAGTTAGTGACGGCCATTAAGAAATGGAAAGAAGAAACTACAAGTAGTGTTGATAGGACTGAATATATTTCGGTACAGGATAGGTTAGAATTGGAAAGATTGCAAATAGAGAAAATGAAACTACAGATAGCCACGAGGGAAGAGGAAAGAATTCATGAAAAAGTAATGTTACAAGCAAAATTTAATCAGGAACAACTAAGAATAGAACGGGAAAGAGAACAGGAACAATTAAGATTACAAAGGGAAAGAGAACAGGAACAATTAAGATTACAAAGGGAAAGAGAACAGGAAAAGCATGAATTACAAGTACTCCACCTAAGGCAAGTTCCTGCCGAAAACAAATTTAACATAGGGAATGCTATTAAATTAATGCCTGTCTTTAAGGAAACAGAAGCCTTAGAGTTTTTCACTGTGTTCGAAAAACTAGCAAATAGACTGGAATGGCCAGAAAACATGTGGACTACGCTGGTACAATGTAGGTTAATGGGTAAAGCACAGAAAATATATGCTGCCCTGAACGAAGAAATGAGTGCTAACTATTCCCAAGTGAAAAATTTGATTTTAAAAGCGTACGAGCTGGTACCTGAAGCCTACCGTCAGAAATTTCGAAATATGAAGAAGGGATGGGAGGAGACTTTCGTGGAATTTGCACGGAGGAAAAGAGTGGCTTTTCAGGAATGGTTGAAAGCTAAAGGTGTGGAAGATTTTGATGCTTTAAAAGAATTGATACTCATTGAAGAATTTAAAAATAACATTAATTTTGATCTGAAAACTCACTTAGAGGATCTTAAGTTGGATCTTTTGGATACTTTGGCTGTAGCAGCTGATGAGTTTTTCCTTTCCCACAAGGGGAACTATCGGTTCAATGATAAGGCAAAGTGGGGCACAAAAAGGAATCCAAGTGGAAAAGGTGCAAGTCAGTCACCTGGAAAGAGGACAAAGGAATCACCGGATAGAGGTGAGAAGCCAGGGTCACCAAAGAAAGGTGGGAAACTGGTGTGCTGGCATTGTGGGCAACCAGGTCACATAAATGAGAAGTGCCGGTTGTGGTTGGATAAAGCAAAGCCAGTGGGTCTGTTGGGTCGGGATTCGACTGCAACAGATGAGTGTTTCAAAAAGTATGTCTCTGAAGGTGTAGTGAGCATCAAAGGCCAGAATAGGTCAGAGAGACGGGTAAAGCTTTTAAGGGACACGGGAGCGGCGCAATCCATAATTTTGCGTTCGATATTGCCGGAAGGACTGAGCCAGGGACAGGAGAAATTTGTGTTACTAGGGGGATTCCCAAGAACAGTAACGGCATGCCCCTTGGTAGAGTTAGTGTTAAACTCTAAATGGGTAAAAGGACCCATGAGTCTGGCAATTGTGGATGAATTACCCATAAAGGGAGTGGACGTGATAGTGGCCAACGACTGTGAGATGCGGACTCCAGGTAATTGTCCTCTGGTGCAAGGTAAGTCTGTAAAGACTGAAAAGCCTGTTTTCGTGGTCACGCGTTCGGGAGCCCAAGGCAAGTCCAGGGAGATGGACTGTATGGGGCTCGATAAATTATTTGAGAAAAACGGTTCTGAGGTAAGTGTAACTGGAAATCCCATGTTGTCTTCCGTGAAGGACGAGAATGGTAAATGGGCAATTGATACATTTGCGGCGACTCAGAAGGCGGAGTTTGAGAAGGAGAGGAGTAAGCAAGTCAGTCAGGATAATAGTCGTCCTCATTTAGAATGGAAGGACGGAGTGTTGAAAAGGATAAGTCGAGCAAAACGAGCACCTGCAGATGCATGTGAGATGAGAGAACAGATTGTGGTACCAGTAAACTACAGACGTAAGTTATTAGAGCTAGCTCATGACAACCTTCTGTCTGGTCATCTAGGTATAAATAAAACTTTTAAAAAACTTTCAGATTTGTTTTTCTGGCCTTCTCTTAGAAGAGACGTAAAGAAGTTTGTGAAGACCTGCAAAGTCTGCCAGACAACGGGGAAGCCGAATCAGAAAATCCAGAAAGCACCACTGCAGCCAATTCCAGCCATTGGAGAACCCTTTGAAGAGGTAATAATTGATATAGTTGGCCCTTTGCCAAGGACCAGCAGTGGAAATCAATATATTTTGACACTGATGGATAGGACCACACGGTATCCTGAGGCAATTCCTTTAAGGAGTATACATGCTGGGAGGGTTCTTAAATCTTTGCTGGGGTTCTTTTCGAAATTTGGTTTACCCAGGGTAATTCAGTCTGATTGTGGGAGTAATTTCAAAAGTAAAGTATTTAAGCAGGGTTTGGAAGAATTAGGCATAAAGCATGTAACTTCTTCGCCTTATCACCCACAGAGCCAAGGACAACTGGAAAGATTTCACCAAACATTGAAATCAATGCTTAGTAAGTATGTGCAGCAGGAACCCAAGAATTGGGACCAAGTAATTCCTTATTTATTATTTGCTTTCAGATCTATTCCTAGTGATGTAATGGGGTTTTCGCCATTTGAACTAACTTTTGGTCATAAAGTAAGGGGACCTTTAGAAGTAGTGAAGGATCACTGAGAGGGAGTAAAACCTCGGGTAAATTTGCTGGACTTTTTAAGGGATTCAAGGGAAAAGTTGATCAATTCTTGGGATTTTGCTTTAAAAACTTTGGAGGTGAGTCAAAGAAAAATGAAAGAGCGTTATGATATGAAAACCAAATTACGAAATTTTCAGGTTGGCGAAGAGGTGTTGGTGTTGCTTCCAATTCCAGGCAATCCATTTAAAGCCAAATTCTCGGGGCCCTGGAAGATCTTAAAGAAGGTGAATGACCTAAACTATGTTGTTAAAACCCCTGACAGGAGGAAGAAGACTCAAGTATGCCATGTTAATATGCTAAAAGCCTACCAGGGCAGGGAAACCATCCGACCAGTTCTGTCTTTAGCCAAGGTGGAGGAGAAAGAAGAATTTGGGGAAACTTCCAGTATGAGTTTGCTGGGAAATTCCGTAGCTTTGGGAAATCTACCCGGGATGTTGGATCATTTAAGTGCCACCCAATCCAAGGAGGTAATGAACTTGATAACAAAGTTCGCAGTTTTATTTCAGGACGTTCCAGGACTAACCAGTCTACTTATGCATGATGTAGAGGTGGGAGATGCTCGTCCCATTAAACAACATCCATATAGAGTGAATCCATCCAAAAGGGACATCATTAAGCAAGAGGTAGAATACATGCTACGTCATGATCTAATTCAAAGGAGTTTCAGCCCGTGGAGTTCTCCAGTAGTGCTAGTCAAAAAGGAAGGGGGAGGACAAAGAATGTGCTTCGACAATCGTAAGGTAAATGCAGTTACTGAGTCTGATTGTTTTCCTCTGCCCAGGGTGGAAGATTGCATAAATGATGTCGGCGCTGCCAAGTACATAAGTAAGTTTGATCTTTTAAAGGGTTATTGGCAAGTTCCATTAACAGAAAGGGCTAAAGAAATATCAGCTTTTGTTACGTCGGAAGATTTGTATTCATGCAATGTCATGCCTTTTGGTATGAAAAATGCCTCTGCCACTTTTCAGAGGTTGATGAATCAAGTGATTGATAAGTTAGAGGGGGTAGTTGTCTACATAGATGACCTTGTAGTTTACAGTAATAGCTGGGAGTCTCATTTGAAAAACATGGAATGTTTGTTAGAGAGGCTGCGTGCAGCTGGTCTGGTGATTAATTTAAACAAGTGTGACTTTGCAAAAGCCAAAATAATCTATTTAGGTCATGAGGTGGGACATGGCAAAATTCTCCCAAAATCGGTAAATATTCAGTCAATCCTCGATTTTCAGGTACCAGAGAATCGAAGAGGTATTCGCCGATTTTTGGGGATGGTGGGCTATTATAGGCGGTTTGTATTGAACTTTGCAGATGTGGCTAATCCACTGACCAACTTGCTTAAGAAAGGTCAGCGTTTCTGCTGGACTGCAGAATGTCAGGATGCTTTTGATAAGTTGAAGTCAACCATGATTAATACTCCAATACTTAAAACTCCGAATTTTAAGGAACCCTTTTGCTTGGCTGTGGATGCTAGCGACGTGGGTGTTGGAGCGGTATTATCACAAGGTTGTGATGGTGAAGAGTATCCGGTGGCGTATTTTTCAAAGAAACTGTCTCCAGCTCAGCAAAAATATTCAACGGTTGAAAAGGAGACTTTAGGACTCATTTTATCTTTGGAGCACTTTGAGGTTTACCTAAGTGGTAGCACAGGACCTATTGTGGTAAGAACGGATCATAATCCGTTGGTCTTCTTGAATTTCTTTAAAAATAAGAATAACCGTCTCCTTAGGTGGAGCCTGCGTCTCCAGGAGTGGGATCTACTAATTCAGCATATCGCTGGAAGAGAGAATATCATCCCTGATGCCCTGTCAAGATAACAGGCTCTCTGTTACAGGTCTTTTATTGTTTGTTTGTAATTTACAGTAAGGAGAAAAGGCCTTTTGTTAATACAAAAACGGGAGTTATTTGTATGTTTATTAAATATCATTTCTTTTTTTTAATCCCTGGATAGGTACGGTGGGTCATTTGCGACCCCGAGCGTCAAAAAAAAACAGGTTTTTCTCACGTGACTCACCCCTGTGACTGAATTTGTGGGTGATCGACCTGCAGGAGGTGTCTCCCCTACACGCTCTAGTAGTGTCCAGATGTGCATTGCTGTAGCTGTACTCCTTCCCCGATTTCTGAGACGCGTCGGGGTCGTTCGCGTCCGAGTTTACCCTTCTGAGGTAGTTTGCATAATTATCAAAGTTATTACGTATTATGAAATTGTCGTAGAATGGTGCAACTTGTATAGGTTATCAGTTGTGGAAAGTCTTGGTGGATTGTTTGGCTACCATGTGCATGTTTTTTTTTTTAGTTAAAATGTCGTTCATCACCACGAGGACCATTTTACCGCGAGTGCCCCTTTTTCATTTTTTTTAATTTTTTTGCCAAGTCATTTTTCCGTAAGATATTGCCAAATAGTGTCGTAAAACTTTTGCTTGTTTAGTGTTGGAAAGTGTGTCTAGATGATCTGGCTACCCATGCATGACTTTGTTTTTGTCAGATACGACGTAGTTATTGGTATATTGGGTATTTAACTGCGGTTACCAATTTCTGTTTTTTTTTTCAATATTTGTAAAAATTACTACGTAGTAAGGAATTGCCGTATATTATTCATTTTTTTTTCATGTTTATGTGTTAGAAAGTGTGCCTTGATGGTTGGGCTAACACGTGCATGTCTTTTTTTTTATCTGAGATGTCGTATATTAGAATGTCGGGCATTTTACCGCGAGTGTCCCTTTTTAATTTTTTTAAATTTTTTTGCCAAGTCATTTTTCCGTAAGATATTGCCAAATAGTGTCGTAAAACTTTTGCTTTTTTAATGTTGGAAAGTGTGTCTAGATGATCTGGCTACCCATTCGTGATTTTGTTTTTGTCAGATACGACGTAGTTATTGGTATATTGGGTATTTAACTGCGGTTGCCAATTTCTGTTTTTTTTTCAATATTTGTAAAAATTTACTACGTAGTAAGGAATTGCCGTATATTATTGATTTTTTTTTCATGTTAATGTGTTAGAAAGTGTGCCTTGATGGTTGGGCTAACACGTGCATGTCTTTTTTTTTTATCTGAGATGCCGTATATTAGAATGTTGGGCATTTTTCCGCGAGTGCCCCTTTTTATTTGTTTTGCATTTTTTTGCTTAGTCATGTTACCGTAAGGAATTGGCAAGTAGTGTCGCAAAACTTATATTTTTATAGTGTTGGAAAGTGTTTCTAGATGATCTGGCTACCCATGCCTATTTTTTTTTTAGCCAGATATGGCGTATATATAAGTATGTGTTCGATTTTCCTGTGATTGCCATTTTTTCGTTTTTTCCCATTTCTTTCAAAATTACTACGTACTAAGGAACTATCACAGAGTAATATTTCATTTATATGTTTATTTGTCGGAAAATATGCCTTGATGGTTTGCCTAGCACGTGGCTGAAATTTTTTTTTTCTGAAATGCCATATATTAGAATGGCCATTTTTCCACGAGTGCCCCTTTTTATTTGTTTTGCATTTTTTTGCTTAGTCATGTTGCCGTAAGGAATTGGCAAGTAGTGTCGCAAAACTTATATTTTTATAGTGTTGGAAAGTGTTTCTAGATGATCTGGCTACCCATGCCTATCTTTTTTTTAGCCAGATATGGCGTATATATAGGTATGTGTTCGATTTTCCGGTGATTGCCATTTTTTCGTTTTTTCCCAATTCTTTCAAAATTACTACGTACTAAGGAACTATCACAGAGTAATGATTCCTCTAGATGTTTATTTGTCGGAAAATTTTGTTTACTTTTTTTTTGATTGAATATCATCAAATTTTTTTAGCTAAAATATTGTTTTACATTTTTTTTTTCGATTTTATTTCCCTTCAAAAAAATTTTTTTGGGTCAGAATTTTAATTTTATAGTCGTAAAATAATCGACAATTATCCAGCAACCCACCATACAATTTTTATGCATATCCAATAATAATTAGATTAGTAAATAACACCTTGAAATTGACATACCCTTCCTACATTTCAAGTGGCAGATTAGGGAGTCTGAGTCAGTGTGGTTGGCGGCCATTTTGTGGACATATCCGAAGCGTAAGCTGCCCTATCTATATATATTCTTGTTCCCTATAGAATTTGTGATATTTTGGTATATTTTTACCTGCATAAATATCATATTATATATTAAATATATGTATTTTTTTACGAAATTTCCAAGTACTCAAAAAATTACCTTTAGATATGGCCCCTGATATAAATGTAATTTACAAAATAATGAAGATTTTTTTACATGTTTCTATTTTAGGATAACATATGTTTATTCCCTAAAAAAATTAGCCACTTCCTATTTCATTTGGGTACCCAAAAAAATTCATGAAATTTGGACAATTTTTTTTGGCCAAAAAAAGTTACCCTTTTTTTCTCATTTCAGATCTTCACCTCCATGGGTCTGACTTCATCCAAAATACATCAAGATGTGTCCTAAACATTCAAGAATCAATTCCTAAAAGGATTTGTGTATATATGTA
>NC_090726.1:85433769-85443769 GCF_036898095.1 Palaemon carinicauda | reverse complement strand
AAGGCAGCATAATGACTCGACTACAATACATGATGTACAGTATCCAGTAAATTGCAGTATAGACTTACTGCAAATAGAAAACTACAGTACCTTTTTACAGTAGTAATTTCTAACATTCCTTGGGTACCCTTGTACGAGCATTCCGCTGGTACCGCTCATATATTGAATGAATAGTTTTCTTCAATATTCTGATTGAGAATCAGTCATCCTGACCCCACAGTAATAACATTATTTTGGGACAATGAATTGGTACTTTTCTACCCCTATGGGTAAGAGCCCTTCTACTGGGAGTTACTCAATAGAGGAACCCCCATGTAGTTAATACTGAGGGGAGGTAACAGAATTTGCTTGCAGGGGTACACAAGCATGTATCTCCTACTATCCCTTTATAGCTTACTATCCTAAGCTATTCTGTTGTAGATGACCTTTGCATGTCGATTATCAGGGAGATAATCCTTTGTATACTCATTTGGTTTTCCTTTCTTTACAGGAGGAACACCAGATACCTTGTGCTGCAGTCCTCTGCAAGGCCAAGAGTAAGTATTTTTATGGTCATAATACTTGCATGTTTCATGCCCCCTGCAATGTTATTTCCAGATCTCTACATTATTGGAACCCACAGGTTTGCAATATATGTCGGACAATAATGTCTGAAGGTTTTGATAATCCCAAGTCTACGGAGACTAGGGTTATAGCTCAATACAAATTACGCAACTGGGTGAGAGGCTTCCAAAAAATCTCTCCAGGACCCTTCCTACCTAATGATAGGATGCGTAAGCTACTATTTCCGACAGAGAGCAAGGAAATGGTAGTGCCTCAGGAGCCAGCTACTTCCCCTGATGGCCAGAAAACCTTTGGGATTGAGGGCAAGAAGTGCCCCAAGGTAGAAGAGAAAAATGTTGTGTCGGAATTACCTCTGCCTATGCTGGCTATAGAGCCATCGATGTCGATATCTTCGTCTTCTACTCCTCTATTGGATAAAATGGTACAATTATGTATCCAACTGAAGAATCAGATAGAGGGCTTTCGTACATAAAATGAAAAGCAGGAAGAAAAACGCAAGATAGAGCCTTGCAAAGCTACTCTTGTCGCTTCCCAGGGGTCAGTCAAACGACCCATGGATCAAGACCTACCAATATGCTCCAAAACCAATCCCTGCAGGTTAGCGGAGCAGATGCCGATTTTAAATGGCAATCTCTACATCTCAGAGAAAATAGGTGCTGTTCCTTTGGACAAAATTAAATTTTGGCCAAGCTTTGATGCTTTCCCTAATTGTTGGGTTCGACTGAAGTACAAACCAAAGTCAAGGAAAGGAACAGAACCAAAGGAGGTCATGATTCTCGACCATGATAAGGCACAGACTATCCTCTCAGGTAGTCTGAAAAAGGCGGTTTATTCAGAGTCGAAGGTATTCTCACTGAATAACAGACACCCTTCCTTTCTTGCTCCTTATCCACTCTCATTCCCATTTACCGGGAAGGCATTTATATCTGATGCCAAAGCGGTGGAGGCGGGTAAGCCATGTCCCACACTCGAAGAGTGCAAGCCTCTGTCACCAGATTTTCCCGGACAGGAAAAGGATTGGAAAGAAGTCCATTTGACTTTTTCAGTAGGAAAATTAGACGCGGATGTCGCATGTCGACAATTTAATGTATGTCTCTCTAAATTATCTGAGTGGCTCTTGCATAATGAACAAGAGACAAAGGAGAGACTCGTGACCTCCATTTCTCTACAAAACTACATAGAGTTGTGTTCAACCTACAAAAATACCCTAGAAATGCTCATGGTCATAGCCAAAATGCATATGGGTACCTTAGTGAAGGACCTTCACGCCTTTATGAAGGCTAGGAGAGCATGTAGAGAGTTTGTGTTCGCTGCTCCAACAGTGAAACACGAAACGAGGAAGCTAATATCTTTCAACATCTGGGGTAAAGACCTCTTCCCACACGAGGTAATTAAGAAAGTAATTAAGAACGCCACCATGGAGAACATAAGTTTTCTCCAAAAATGGGGCATCCTTTCAAAGAGAAAATCTTCCATGGTTGTGGGTCCCCAACAAGAAAGAAGGTCGATAATGCTGGAAATATCCGGGCTGCTCAACAACATCCCATTATTCCAGTGACCACGATGCCAAAGGCAGATGGTCAAAAGTCTAACCCTACTGACTACTCGAAGTATGAAGACGCTTCTGCTAGGTGGAACATTCCTTCAGGATCGCAGGACCTTCGATCCTTCGGTCCAAAGCCTATTCAAGATGAGCCCTTGATGGGAAACAGAAATGTCCCCACCATCATTTCCTTTGCTTCTCTTACAATTTAAAATCCTCCTGGAGGAGTATACCTGAGAGCTATAGAGCATACAGGTGGTAAGAAAACTATAGGCCATCGAGTTCCAGGGAAGGCTGTTTTGTGTTCACGAGAAGGACTCAAGAAATCTCTGAGTCATTCTGAAATTGTCGCCACTCAACAAGTTCATAGAAAACAGCAAGTTCTGAATGTTAATCCTTTCTAACATATAGACCTTGTCCCAAATAGGGGTGTTTGTAGTCTTGTCAGACCTGAAAGGTGTCCTGCGGAACCTTCCAGTCAACCACCCCCCTTCCTCCTATCTAGAATTCAAGTTACAGAGAGTAACATTCATCCTAGGAAAGATACGTGTCGGACTCACAGTCCTAAGTATCTTCATGGGATTGGCAAACTTAGTCACATCAAAGCCAAGCCTAGAAATGGTTCAGGAATTTTTATACCTGAACGAGAGGCTGGGGTGGGCAGCACCCGAAGTGGCTGGCCAATGTGCATTCAAGGAAATGACCCGGTTCCCGGGACATCATGGATGCAAGATAAGCTTCTAGAAGTCTCGACTTTCTCCAGCTCAAGGGTTTCAATGGCTGAAAAACCATTGAAGCCCACAGTCACATCAACTCTCCTATTCCTTGGGAATATAAAAGGAGCTCGCGAGGTCTGTCAAGAGACTCAGGTAATCAGTCAGATTTCCAAGACGCCAACAGGGACAAGCGCTAAACTTTCTCCAGTTCATAATAGTGACAGACCTAGTGCAACGAGCACAGCGAAAGATGCGTTAAGAGCCTGGAAAAAATACGCATCAAACGCTTGAAGAGTTAAAAAAAGATTGATATTGGTCCCTTTTTAATCGCTTCTCTAACAAAAATTAAAGCATGAAAGTCCCAAGACTCTGCTGGTCCTATCATGAGTGGGGAAGCCCACTCGACACAGATCAGACTTCCTACGACTGATCTGGGACACCAAAGCGATAATAAGACGTCAAAATTAAACATCTCATACAGTCTAGGGGAAGTTACCCATCCCATTCTTAAAGGGATGGCACCTGCCAGCAGTTCATTTACAACTGATCCAAAAGGTGACAGTGGATGCTCTATTTCGGTCCAAGCCGATAGAGTTAGAATGTTCCATGGACGCAGACCTATTCCCTCCCTGATGGGAACAAGTCCCGGAACTGCAATTCGACCTCTTCGTCACGAGCGTCTTCAAGAAACTATCTCGATATGTAGCCCCATACGTGGATCCTCTAGTGGGGCTGATAGACGATGTGAAGAAGTTGAAGATGAGGCTTATCCTAGCTCTGATCCTAGGTTTATTTCCGAAGGTTCAGAAATTAACTGCCTTCGTTTTATCATAGAGAACCCAAACCCTTCATTTCATGATTTTCTTACTCTAGCGGTTAGAAAAAGATTTGGGATCTCAAAAGGCAATATAGAATTCTTAGAAGAATACAAGGCTAAGTCAACTAGAAGAAAATATGAGTCTTCCTGGAAAAAGTGGGATGCGTTTGTGAAAGCAAAAGGACCGAAAGAAATTTCAATGAACTTCTGTCTGTCCTTCTTTGTCCACCTTCATAGCCAAGGTTTGGCGGCCAATACGATAAATATGTGCAAGTCTGCCTTGACTAGGCCTCTCCTATATGCTTTTCAAGTGGATCTGGCGAATGAAATCTTTAATAAGATTCCGAAGGCATGCGCTAGGCTTAGGCCCCCAGTACCACCAAAGCCCATCTCTTGGTCTTTGGACAAGGTCCTACATTATTCATCATCTGTGAACAATGAAGATTACTCTCTTAAGGATCTAAGCCAAAAGGTTATTTTTCTATTTGCTATAGCCTCTGGGGCTAGAGTTAGTGAAATAATGGCCCTATCCAGAGATGAGGGCCACATTCAGTTCACGAAAATGGAAGAACTGAATCTCTTTCCTGATCCATCCTTTCTCGCTAAAAACGAGCTACCCACTAAGAGATGGGGTCCCTGGAGAATCTGCCCTCCGAAGGAAGATGTCTCTCTATGTCCTGTTGAGTGTCTAAAGGTCTATCTTCGTAGAACTTCAGACTTCAGGGGAGGACAGCTCTTTAAAGGAGAAACTTCTGGATCAAATTTATCCCTGAAACAACTAAGGGCGAAGCTAACCTACTTTATTCGTACAACGGATCCGGACAGTACTCCCGCAGGTCATCATCCGAGAAAGATTGCTTCATCACTGAACTTCTTTCAGTATATGGACTTTGAGCGTCTTCGTTCATACACTGGATGGAAATCATCCAGTGTTTTACAAACACTATGGAAAACAAGTGCATGAACTGAAACACTTCGTTGTGGCGGCAGGTAGTGTATTAAAACCTGCCCCCTAAATACTGTGGTAAACAGTTAATAGTTTGGGACCTCACATATCCTCGCACATGTACTGGGTGAGAATCATCCAGAGTGTTCTACAAACACTACGCTAAGCAAGTCCATGATCTGAAGCAGTATGTGGTGACGTCAGGTAGAATATTGAACCTGCCGTCTAATTCTACGATGAACGGCTAATTGATTGGGACTGTCAATTAAAGGGAGAAGCGGTCATCCTTCTTAGGTGTGACCTCTTTTGTTTAAGTGTTACCATGGTGACACTAGCTCTGTTCAAAATCCCAGGTGTGGAATTATACAGATAGCACTAGTGCCGGTCTACGTAGTACACAGTGCAGATAGAAGTAACCAGTACAGGAATTATGAAGAGAAATTGTTTTATAAAATTTCTTCAGTCTAAGAGTGGCACTCATCATTTCTTCCTTTTAAGAAAGAAATATAGTTTCTGTACTCGTTACAGGTGTAATCCCTTTGTCATACTACATTCGTTTTACTAACCATCTCTTTTAGTCATTTATTAGGAATAAATGTCTATTAGAATGTAGTGCGTCCGCTTTCACCAGACAATTGTATGTATACATGCCAGAGTTCTTCGACTAACGAAAGTAAGTATTCCTCATATAATTGTATGCTCACAAATAATCGATATAATAGACACTGATGCTAATTCAGCAAATATACAACTATGAGACTATTTTTATATTCAGTGAATATTTATGTTTGGTCATACAATATATGTTAACCTCGAGACCCCTTTTCCACTGTCTAGATGACTCTTCCCTGTAGGAGGCAGGAAGCACTAACATTACTTATGATTAGTGATGATGACAAATAACGGTGACTTCACTTGTCTCAATTGGTCCCCATGACCATAGAAAAGGTTGCTATAAGGTTAAGGCACTGATGAAAATCCACAGATACACTAATGCTCTGGTATGCTTCCATCAGGACGACATGGCATGAGCCCAAAGAACGGACTTTGAGCGAAGCGAAAAATCTATTTTTGGGTGAGATAGCCTATCGTCCTGATGGACCCACCCATCTCTTCTAAAAAGAAAATATTCTCACAGTATCCCTCTCGTGGTACTGTATCTGTAACACCATGCTCAATGCTACAAGGAATGTCCGGCATCGTGGGAATGGCGCTGTTATCATACTCAATAGTAGTACGATAACGGGGTAGCCTTGATACGGCTCCCTTTTATTTTGCCACACCTCCTCGAAGCGTAAACGCTATTAGGGGTGCAGATTGCTATGTGGCGTGTCAAGAATACATCCTCTGATATTATGCGATATCCTTAAGAGAAAATTTAAGGATATTCGCGCCAGGAGTTAGAATTCTGGATACCTAAAGGTAAAATTCTCTGGGAATATCACTGTAGTATATCCCTTAGGAAACTACTTTAAGGAACTTCCATCAGGACGACATGGCTATCTCACCCAAAAATAGATTTATATATAAAACTATCTATCTATATATATATATATATATATATATATATATATATATATATATATATATATATATATATATATGTATATATATACACATATATATATATATATATATATATATATATATATATATATATATATATATATATATATATATATATATGTGTGTATATATATACATATATATGTATATATATATATATATATATATATATATATATATATATATATATATATATATATATATATATGTATATATATATATATATATATGTATATATATATATATATATATATATATATATACATATATATTTACATATATATATATATATATATATATATATATATATATATATATATATATATACATATATATATATATATATATATATATATATATATATATATATATATATCACTTTCTGATTGGGGATACATTAATGCATCAGCAAAGCTGTTCTAGACAGGCTCACCAATACTAGTTTGGGTGGTCAGACGAAAAATCTTTCACCATCACAAATCTGCACTGACTAGCGTGGTGGAGAAAACTGAATAAATCTCAGACATGAATTCATGAGGCTTTTGTCCTGCATTGGATTAGAAATAGCTGTATTGGATGTTGTTCTTTTTCTTTAGGTTCCTTACACCTAAATTGAGAAAACTCTAAAGAAAGGAAGAAACATTAAGATGATGAAAAGAAGACGTGGAATAGGGTGTCATAGAACGTTTGCTTTAAAGGATAAAAATGAAATTAATATCAACAAAAGCCATGGAGTGATAATAATTGCATAGGATTTCTATACAATGCATTTTGTCTGCAAGAATACTCTATACCTACAGATAGGAAAAACTTTATCACTATAATAAATCATAGAAAAAGAAAAACAAAAGAACTGAAAAATTACCGCCAAATGAGTTTACCCTCAGTAATATTCAAATTCTATACAAAGATCATATCAGACCGAGTAGAAAGTCAGCTAGACTTTAATCAACCAAGCGGGCAGGCAGGCTTTGAAAGTTGTTGTACAACAACTGAACATATACATGTAATTATCCAGTTAATGGAAAAATCAACAGAGAATGGCAAACCAATATGTATTATATTTATAGGCTATGAGAACTACATAAGATTTGTAGATTACATTCCTTTGTAAATCATAGAAGGAATTGCAGAAGATGATAGGAGATTTGAATAGAGATATCAGAAATGCTGTATGGAGAATTATTATTATTGAAACTTAGATAAAGTGCAATGAAAGTGCACAGAAAAAAAATAAGGGTTATGGAGGAACCTAAAAGATTGCTGATAAATATGTGCACTTAGGATAGAATATAAGTGTTTCCCCAGGACATGACACCGATATAAAAAGAAGGATATGCATGGAATGCAGCGCTTTTGGTAAACAAGATGATTTTATGAAAAGTAAAATCCTACTTTCTCTAAAAAGAAAAGTATTTAAGCAGATGGTCCTACAGGATTTAACTTATGCATAAGAAACTTGAAGCCTTACTAAAGCCTTAGAACATTAGATTGCTACAGTTTTCCTGATATACATCAACTTTTCATGCATCGTTTAAAAAGGATATAATTCTAATCAATAAAATTTCAGGTAACTCTACAAAGGTTTTCATAAAACTGTTAACAGCAGTATTACACACAAACAGTATGAATTCGAATATAGAACAGGTGATGGAAGACTCCGATCTAGTGTATCTAGCAAACTCTTTTCTATCTTATGAACTAATACAGATCTTTTTAGTTTTATATAGTTCTCTATCATTAAAATGTTTAAAGGTCTCTCATGAATGGCAGAGGCAATGGACAGTGACATTGCCCTTGCAAGCAGGACAATGCCCTAGAGACTGACAATAAATTAAATGATCAGCGCCCAGGCTCCCTCTCCACCCAAGCTAGGACCAGGGGGGGGGGGGGGCTGGCAGGCAATGGCTGATGATGACTCTACAGATAGACCTATAGACTCCCCCAAACCTTAGATCACAAGGATGGTAAGGTTGCAAACACTAAAGGAAATAACAAATCTGAGCGGGATTCGAACCCCCGTCTGGCAAACATCAGGCAGAGACGTTACCAATCAGGCGACAACAACCTATATATTTGTTTGTTCACAAGCTAAAAGGGTATCAATTGGGTACCTCCACCTTCTACTTATCACTATTATTCTCTGGGAATTACATGAATTTTTTGTTACATTAACTATTTTTTATTTCAGTAATTCCATTAAAAACCTCTTTTCATGACATTGGATGAATAAGTTGCTTAGATTTTTATTAGAAAACCTTATCGTGAAAGCTGTTAGAACAAAGATACTATAACTACCAGAGATGAAATTGATAATTTCCATGATACTGTTATTATCCTTCTGAGTAATAATGTCCGAAAACTTGTGATGCAGGATATACTCAACATCTTCCCTTATTCCACATTTTTTTTTTCCAAGAGAGAATGTATATCAAAGGACGATATACGTATTCATGACCAATGTCTAATGGATATGAATAACAAGAGACATGATGAGCTCCTCAAATTATTACAGAGCCAATACCTCAAGAATTTGTTCTAGTGGAAATTTAAGCATTTGCAAAAATAATAGCATATAAGACCAGTCATTTATTTTATATCTATAAAGGCACTAGTAGAAGAGACAGCTATATTTCCAACCCCACAATAAAAGTATGAAAGGAATTTTCTATTTACAGTGTGATTGATTGATTGATAGCTTACTCAGTTTTCTTTATTTCATCGTTGGTTCATATAATTCCACATGGATCGTGTACCAACCCTTGCGTAATTCCAGCTGAGGATCCACGGGACCTGCAGAATGAGGCACTGTTTTATCACCATTCATATACAGTCGGATGGACATATTCATGGAGATTACAGAAAACTGTATATATCTTATTTTTCTAATACCTAGTAACATCTTTATCATTCCAGTTACCTCTTTATTTATTAAATGATATAACACTTATGTTCAGTTTTTTTCCATATCAGTCAACTCATGATATAATAAAGTGAGTAAAGCTATTGTGTTGATAGAATACACGTTTAATTGGCCAATTCAACAATTCAATTATATATTATATCCTTATATTTGCACAATTACCCAATAAATTGCTTAAACCAGTATTCTTGAGGTGAAGAAAATGGTTTTGAATAAATAAGATCTATTTTATTTTTCTTCTACAAGCATCCATTTTCGAGATATTGAGAGTTTACCGATTTGATCCAGCGCCCATCTTAGTGGCTATTTTGGAGGAAATCTCCTCAAACTAGAAATGCGTACCCAAGTTAGAAGTCCTTCGTAGACATCCATCATACAATCATTTTATGAAGAATACAGCTGCATACACTTCCGTGGGTCATTTCGTTTTAGGCAGAACTAATCCGCTAAGTGGCTCTGTGGTGAAGGGACACGCCTGTGCTTGGCCGCTGGCTTCAAAGTCAATTGTAAAGCACTTTTGACAGCGTATGTTCCTTTGCATGTTTTATTCTCAGACGTATAATTTTGTTCAATACTCTTTTCCCATTTATTAAGTTCATGTGGAACAAATTATTCTTAGTATACTTTTCATTCAATCTACTAACATATTTTTTTAAATGGCCTCCTCATTTTCTCACTATTTTCTGAAATACTATTGCAAAGTTACTTATAACCTAATTAATCTGCTAAACAATTATAACTCATATAACTTTTCTTCTTTAAATATAAAATTTTCCTCGATCATTATATAATTGATACCAATGTACAACTATAACCTCCGGTATATTTAACAGCTTCCATTACTAATACACAATCATGATATATTTTTACTGCTGAAAGTCAGGATTATCCTAAATTCTAAATATAATAATTTTATTGGAGATAT
>NC_090726.1:85423769-85428769 GCF_036898095.1 Palaemon carinicauda | reverse complement strand
CTGTCTGAATATTCTCTCCTTTTATATCTGGGTTTTCTTTTGCCTTTACTATCAACACTGGAATACTTAGTATGCTGCACCTTGTGATTTCAATTACTTCCTCGATAACTTCCAGCTATCAATTTTTGTCTTTGTCTCTATTTTATAGTGTCCCTAATATTGTTTGATATACATGGCTTCCTCCTTGTAACTGCAGGTTCCAACACTCCACTACTAAAACACTATAAACGTTTTTAACACCATACAACTCTTTGTTAATCGTATGCTGTTTGTCTCTTAAAGGATCCAAGACTGCAAATCAATTCCTATATTAAATTACAAAGATTTATCTGTGCTCATCTTCTAAAAGCTTCGTTGTATCAAAGCTAGATATTCTATCAACATTTCTGATTTCATTGTGGTAATGAGGAACTGGTGATCACTACCAATATCTACACCTCTTTGGCTTTCTATATTTCTCAGTGTCCTCCTTCTCCCTTTATTACTGTATATGTAATCTAGTGGATTTTTGTAATTGCCACTTAGTGAAGTCCAGTATATTTGTGGATGTCCTTGTGGTGGATAAGAGTACCTCAAATGACAAGATTGTTTGTTGAACAGAAACTTATAGAATGTGCTCCATTTTCACTAGCAACTTCTCCAAGACCCTTAACACCAATTTCATTATCTATACCTTGATTATTCCTTCCAACTTTAGTATTGAGATCATAGATTAAAATTTTCATATCTCTCGCTGACATCTCATGTATTACACTCCGCAGATCTACATAGTAATTATATTTCCTTTACCCAGGGGAATCATTTGTTATGTGCATAGAAAATTATATCACTTATGTTGCACTACTATGATTTAAATTTTACAAGTAACAATTCACTTTTTACAGCTCTCAACTCTGTTAATGCCTTTTCAGCTCTTGGTGTCATCATCATTCTTACTCCTTATCTTCCAACTCCATGTTTGTTACTTAATATATATATATATATATATATATATATATATATATATATATATATATATATATATATATATATATATATATATATATATATATATATATATATATATATATATATATATATATATATATATATATATATATATATATATATATATATATATATATATATATATATATATATGTATGTATGTATGTATGTATATATACCCCTGATGTAAGATTCCTCACCAGTCCCCTTAAAGCGTGTTTTACTTAGGGCCACGATATCCCAACTATATTAAATAAATTCATTCTCCACTTGCTGTCACTTCCCAATATGATTCATGGCTCAAATATTCCAATAACAAATCTTCAGTTTTTCTTTAGTATTTATAAACCAGGGGATTTTTAGCATCCAGCTACTTCCAAGACTGGGTCCATTCTACCATTTTTTCTTTCCATACCCTAAATAAATCCAAAGAGGATCTATTAGCTAAGTTTGTTTTAATGCACAGTGCCTATCTAGCTAAGGCAAGATGCCCCTGCCTGTCCTTACTAATTTCAAAAAGATCTGCTAGGCATCAGGAGTAAAAACTAAAGAGAAAGCTTTTCTATTGCCTTAAATCCAATACATCACCCTGCTACCAGTTACTTCATAGAGATTTAAGAGTAATACAGTGGCAGAATGATTTATGTGTTATGGCATACATACAATGTTTCATTGGTGATTTTAGTAGAACAGACCCTACAAAACACAAACCTGTATGAAACTGCTCTGGCAGACTTGATTGAAATATTTTTTACAGGCAAAATTCAAAATGGCGGCCACCAAAATCACTGAAACCCAGTTTTGGCCTATAGCTTTTTCAAAAACTTAACATTGCGATTTTATTTGGATGTCTAGACATATATTCGAAGGATCTTGGAATTCATTATAACACATTAATATGCACTATTTCTTCTCTGGTGTCTTTTTCACCACCTATCATTCTGGGAGGGTAATATTTTGACATACATGTGACACACTCAAGTAGAACTATACGATGCATAAAAATTTAGTTGGACCTTAATCTATGCAATGTATTACTGGTCTTAGTATAAGCACAACATAACAATTTGTCATTTCAAACCATGTCATTTCTCTTACCAACATTCGCACATGATCACCCTATACTATAATTACTAGTATATAACATTAAAAGCAAAGATTTATATGATAGTCTTCATCTGTGTTTTTGTTTGATACATACTCACACATTAAAATTTTCTACATGTACCTGTCTAATATAGTGGTGCCATATTCATGCTAATATTGCATTAATTTGGAGAGCCTAATAACATACTAATATCTTGATTTGTGTCCTTTTAAAAATTTGCTTTGTGATGGTGCACATCTTTTCGCAGCCTGTCAAACAAGATGGATTTAGCACCATGGCTTAACATCTCTATCCTTCTGAAAAGTTACATGAACTGTAGTAACAGTGAAAAAGTCTAACTGTTGCAGGACCTTCCAGATACAATTCCATTGTAAATGCCAGTTACATTTCTACATTGGCGTCAATATTAAGAGATACTTCAATTGAAATCCTTTTTTTGTACAGAATAACCCAATATCAAACGATCTCAGTGACATGCGCATCAGAAAGAATAAGTGAATCATGAAGAAGAAACTCCATGAAGAGGTATTAGATCAATTATCCTCTGGTCCTGGTACTTTCTTCAACGATGGTTTAGTATTGCTATGGGTGAATCAGGTGCCTACCGAGGGAACAGTAAAGTACAGGACTTCATCTTGAATCTGCCTACATAATATGTGAACGAAAGTTGAAGTCATTTGATACATACTTGGTGTTCAACAGATACTACAAGAACAATACAGTATAAAGAATGTAATACGCACAACATGTGCTGGTAAGGAGGCAAGCTGCCAACATAAACTTTACCTGTATACCCACTTCCTTCTCAAAAAATCATACTGAATATAATGGAGAAGAAGTTCCAGCTAAGTTGATATGTGTATATATACATACATACATATATATATATATATATATATATATATATATATATATATATATATATATATATATATATATATATATATATATATATATATATATATATATATATATATATATATATATATATATATATGACATTGCAGAACTGCTGGCTGAGAACCATTTGGTCTTAATTGTGCAAGGTCCAATTCTTGTTAAGGTGTCCGAAAGAGAGGTGACACTGCAATACAACCATCGTACTACACTTGAGAAAGTTAATGTGATTATTCAGTAAATGGTTTCCATAGCCTTTAGAGGAGCCCCAAGTCTTTGAGTCATATCAGATGACACTGATGTGTGTCTGTTGTTGCTTCACTTATTCAAGCCACAATCGTTTATCTGTAATCTTCTTATGGTATGAACCAACCATGGCAGGGAATCAGTTAAGATCAGGATAACAACCCAAAAGTGTGCCGACTTCAACTCCGAGATCCTGACAGGTCATGCCATCTCAAGGTGTGACACGGTCTTGTATATGTAGGGGATAGATAAAACGAGCGGTTGTAAAATTCTTAACGGAGGGCTACCAGCAGAAGACTTTCGGCCACCTAGATACATACAGTATATATCAGACTTCATATTGGAAGCGACATCGTTCATTGCTGCCTGTTATGGAACAAAGGAGAGAGACAGCATTACTGCTGTTTTCTTTGATGTTTGCTCACATAAGATGGCTAACCGAAAACTCACTGCAGCACTATAGCTTAAGACCCTTCCACTGACCACTGAGGGGTTCACAGAGTATGTGCACAGAGCACATGTGGTAGAAGCAATATGGTGTGCAACATTTGAAGATGACCCACCAGTATTTGAACACTCAAAGGTGGCCGAAAGATGAGACCTCTAACACGTTGGTAGCATTGCCTTCACTCCCAGATTTCACATAGGTGTTTGATGAAGTACTCAAGATGATCAGATGTGGGTGCAGTTCAGCTTGACCCTGAGCAACACCAGCTACTGCTGTTTTTTAGCAAGACAATCAGGCTCAGTTTTTTGTGGATGTCACGATACAGAAAACTTCTGTAATGCACAAACCAAATCATATGTCCTATCTAATAAGGATTCTGAGAAAGACGAGTGACTTTCAAGATATCACAATATTGATGATGGTATGTGGATATGTTTTCGTATAATATTGTAGTCCTTGTTTAAAGGTCGTTCATGAATGGTAGAGGCAAGGGACAGTAACAATATCCTAGAGAAAGGACAATGCCCTATATACATATGATAAGTGCCCAAGCCCACACTCCTTCCAAGCTCAGGATTCAGCAGGTAGTCCTATAGGCTCCCCAAACACCCCATCCTTATCTCAAAAGGATGGTGAGGTTGCATACATTACAAGAAAGTGTCGAGTTTGCATGGGACTCAATCTCCAATCCAACAGATCACCATGCATAGACGTTTCCAGTAGGCTATCACCTAATGATATGTTGATATGTTTGTATATAAAGTTTCAGTCCTTAATGCACACGTTGAAATTTTGATGAACGTATGTATATATATTTATAAATAGTATAATTGTTATGTCCTTAATATACCAGATAAAGTGTTGATGATGATATGTGGATATATTTTTATATCTGCTTCCGTTATTGTTTCTATGATATGACGTGTTAATGATGATTTGTGAACATGTTCGTTTTTCTGTTTAGCTCCGGGTCTTCAGTTTGTGAATAAAACATTATGTTTCACCGGTTTGTTTTAATCCTGTGTAGCCACCAAAATTCGCTAAATTGGCAGTGTTACCACATTTGTAATTGTGAAAATCAAAGATATCTAGAATTTTGGTTCTGGGAGAAAGAGCATATTGGTTTATTCGAATTGCTTCCTACCCTCTCAAAACATATGACTGGATAAAAAAATGAGTTCTCTATGACAATTTTTGGGAAAGCTATAGGCCAAAAAATGGTTTCGGTGAATTCAATAGCAGCCACTTTGAGTTTTGCCCATAAAAAAAATAAAATCAACAAAGAAGACAGAGTGGCATCACGCGAATTCTGGT
>NC_090726.1:85408769-85416269 GCF_036898095.1 Palaemon carinicauda | reverse complement strand
TACGCTGAACTGCATTGCCAGATATATATATATATATATATATATATATATATATATATATATATATATATATATATATATATATATATATATTTATTTATTTTTGGGCTCAAGCCATGTCGTCCTGATGGAAGTTCCTATAGGGTAGCTTCCTAGGGTATATTACAACTACGGCGATATTCCCAGAGGACGTATTCTAGACACGCCACATGGCAATCTACATCCTGGACAGAGATTTCGTCTCGTAGGAGGTGATTGGCGAGATACGAATTCGGGAAAGAAAAAGGGGAGCCGCTCCCAAGGCTTCCCTATCCTCCGATTCGTATGCGTGCCTGGCGCCAATCCTGGCGCCATCTGTATTCCTTTTTGCATAGCTTAACAACTCGGTGTTTTTTCCTGTTTTTCTCGCAAATCTTGGATTTATTCGACTTTTCATGGCTTCTTCGTCTTCGTCGGCCTCTGATAAGTTGAGTATAGTGTCTGTTATGTATAAATGTAGGCTCTTGGTAAAATTTTGAGTGATTAATAGGATTAATCTTTGATACAAGAGCCATAGCCTACCAGAGGCGTCTTGGACGCTGTCGCTCGCTAGGTATAAGTTAGTTAGTCAGAGCGACATTCCTGGTTGTTTTGCTTTAATAAATTTTAGCTATTTAGCATTACATAGGATTTCCTTTCGTGCTTAGTATTATTTGGCGAAGTATTCGCCATTCTGGCCTACGATAGGCCATGTAGCCTAGTCGTTTGGTCCTAGTACTTCATGCATGATTATGGTTTTTCCGAGTGTAATTAAAATTTTATTGAAGCTTTAGGCTATATTTTATACATTTTAGACTGTGTGGAATATTTCCAAGATAGTATACGAGTGAGTTTCGGTGAATTAGGTAATCGATTCTCTTGGTGCCTAGGCTAGTGGCTTATGGAGCCTTAGAATACTTTATCATACTCCCCGGTTGCTTTCTTTTCTTTGGAGAAGGTATGCAATCCCTTTCCCTCTGTTTAAGCCTTGGGCTTATCCCTAAGTGGTTTTTTCCGAATTTATTTTCGATAAAACTATACTAGGGTGTTACTGTACCTTCCTGTTCCTGTAGTTATGGTTCAAGAGGGACAGAACAACAGAGTTTTTAGTCTGAGTCTGTGTTGTCTGGCTTGGGGCTGAGTCCCCCTCGCTGACCTAACACATACAAAGGGAGCTTAGCTCCCTTAGGTCACTACCGAAGGTTTCTGTGGATATGATTCCTTCTTTTGTGATCTACCAGACTAGTCCTGTTGCTGTTCTCGCGGGAGGATAAGTTCTTCCCTTGGGAGTAGCAACGCCTTCCTTGCTTTGGTGCTCTGGAAGCTGGCAAGTATTGCTGGCCTTTCCCCTTAGATCTCCCTTAGGCTAAGATAAGTTTCTTGGCTGCGGGTGATCTGTCACTAAAGCAAGGTTGGCAGGACCCTCTTGTCCCTTCCCCCTCTTTCTTCATACTGTACTGTACGTCGTTCTACATCTGGACCTAGTATAGGTTAGGATGTGGAATTGACTCAGCCCCTTGCCGGCCGGCAGAGCTGGCCGGCAGGGGTCTTACTGTACTGTACGTCGTTCTACTTCTGGACCTAGTATAGGTTTGGATGTGGAATTGACTCAGCCCCTTTGCCGGCGGCAGAGCTGCTGGCCGGCAAGGGTCTTATGTTTTCGAGTGCTGCCCGGACCTCTCTTGGTCCCTCATCCATGCCTGCTGGCAGAGCCGGATGGCATGGGTCAAGGAAGCCTGAATTAGTTTCTCCCCTTCCTTATATGCACTCTTTCGGTTGCCGGGCTTGGAGGTTGTGTACACTCTTATCCCGGCATCCATTCTATTTTTCTTCTAAGTGCTGTACCTGTCCCGGCTGCCGGCCTATGAGGCCGGCAGCCGGGCAGGTGTAGTCCTCTGGTTCTTTTGCTGCCGGCTGGCATCGGTCTTGTACCTTTGCCGGCCGGCTTATGTCAGCCCTTGTCTGCCGGTCACCAAGAGTGTGGCCGGCAGCTGGGTACTACCTTGTGTAGTTGCTGGCCGGCAGCCATTGCCGGCCAACACTGGCTGTTACCGGCCGGCAGTTGCTGCCGACCGGCACAGGCATTTGAACCAGAGTGCTGCCGCCCTATAGCTGTTAAGTAGTATACTTTAAAGCTAGTTGTGGTGTGTGCCGGCCGGCAAAGGCAGGCCGGCACACATCCCCCTATACTGTACTAGTATTCTTCTGTATAGCATATACAGTAAGAGGAAAACTATAGTAAGGGTTTTGGTACAGCACTGTGTCTTCTAACACTATTGTGTTTTCTTGCACGCCCCTTTGCTGTTGCCCTCAGATAGGAAGCTGAGTTCTTCCCTGTCTATTATCCAGGATTTTAAAATCATTGCTTAGGTGTGAGCTCCACCTGTTTCCTCTGGAAACCTTGCATTGGTTACTCTAGAAGAGATAAACCATTTTTGATTTTATTATCTGGAAGGCTGCAACAATGGGTTGTGAGGGAAACACAAGTGTGTGTCTTTCCTTTATGAATTGTTATGCTATACTATGCATATCCAGTGATACATAGTTCACTTGATACTCATGGAAATTTCTTCTCTTTACAGGAGGACCCTCCGAAGTGCGGAAATGTTTTCTGCAATGTCCGCAGCAAGAACCTCTGCGGACATGAGTGTTGTAGGAGACATGCAGCATGCGCTGTCTCCAAGGATGATCTCCAGTATTGGGACCCTCAGGTATGTACTGTATGCACTAACCTGATTACTGAGGCTTTTGATTCCCCTAGAACGGCGGAATCAAGGGATATAGCAAGGGAAAAGCTTCGTACTTGGGTAAGGGGCTTCAAGAAGAACACCTCTGGCCCTTATCTTCCAAGTGAGAAGATGAGGGCGTATCTTTTTCCCCAGGCATCAGCTGATGCAGTGATTCCCCAGCCTCAAGAGGAGATCCCTCAAGATCAAGTCCAGGTGGACGTGGAAGTCGCAGTTGCGATGCAAGACATCCAGTTAGATGACAGGATGTCTGACCTGGACGAACGTTTGGAACAAGACCTCCTGGCAGAAGGTCAGGATGAAGTTCAAACCCCGGATGTCGTAGAGGATGAGGTCGACGAGGTGTCGGCTATTCCGGTTCAGATTCCGGATCCTATCCCCTCTACATCGGCCGGTCTCCCAGTAGAACTGGGACAGGCCCTCTCTTCGATTGTTGGAATGATCCAACAAATGTAGAAGGAGAATCAGGAGAAGGCGGCTGCTATGGAACTGCGTATGCAGTCCCTGGCAGAATCACGTGGACCCCGGAAAGGGCTCAATGTGAAAGACCTTCCCGTATGCTCAGATGCTAACCCCTGGAGGTATGCTGAGCACATGCCAATGACGACTGGAAAGATCGTCATCTCGGATAAGCTGGGTTCAGTTCCACTAGAGGAGGTGGAATTTTGGCCCAGCAAGGCATCATATCCGGACTGCTATGTCCGGCTGAGAAAAGAACCAGCTTCAAGGGAGGAGACAGAGCCGAAGGAGGTCATAATTATGGACCACGCTAAGGCTCAAGCCCTACTTTCATCCTCGATGAAAGAGAGGGGCTTCTCTAACTCGAAGGTAGCTGCATTGAACAAGAAGCTCCCTTCTTTTGTGTCCTCTCCTGCTAGAGCCTTCCCCTTTTTACAGAAAGGGTTTGCGGCTGTCCTAAAGGCAGTCGAGGCCGGCAAGCCTTGCCCCTCCCTGGAGGAGTGTAAACCCTTGTCGCTGGCCCTGCCTATGGACCACAAAGACTGGAAGGATGTCCATCTGACATTCTCAGTGGGAAAGTTGGAGGCTGATATTGCCAGACGGCAATTAGGCGAGGACCTCCCCAAGCTGTCAGAATCTCTTTTACGAAGAGAGTTCGAGACAAAAGAAAGACTGGCTGCCTCAATGTCTCATCAGACTACTCTTGAGACGATGGCAAGTGACCCCAAGGTCCATGAAATGTTCATGGTAGTGGCTAAGTCTCACCTAGCCACAGTGACGAAGGACCTTTATAGCTTCGTCAGGGCAAGGAGAGCTTGCAGGGAGTTCGTGTTCACCGGGGCCTCGGTGAGACACGAGCCAAGGAAGTTAATCTCCTCCAACATTTGGGGAAAAGACCTTTTCCCTACCGATGTGGTCAAAGAGGTTGTTGATAAGGCCACCGTGGAGAATAGAAACCTTCTCCAGAAGTGGGGCCTGGCTATCAAAAGAAAATCTTCCCCGGATGAGGGTCCTCAACCAAAGAGGAAGAATTTGAGGACTAGGCTACCGTCTCGGTCAGCCAAGCCTTTTATACAGCAACAGCAACTGCAATTGCCATTGCCTCCAGTGCCCCAGATGGTGGCACAAACCCCGACTACTTTTCAGTGGGTACCCCAGGCTGTGCTAGGTCAGTCATCCACATTCACCCCAATGTTCGAAGGACAGTCTTCTTCCTTTCGTGCAAAACCTAGAGGAGCAGCCAGAGGCTCGTCTAGGCGCCCCTCAAGGGGAAGGGGATTCAGAGGTGGTCGTGGTCAGGGAGGCAAGACCTCAGGACGGCAGTCCAAGTGAAACGATACCGGTAGGAGGGAGACTGATGAAATTTTGGGATCGCTGGACCTTCGATCCCTGGGCCCAAAGTCTACTCAAGAATGGACTGGGCTGGAGCTGGTACAGCACTCCACCCCCGTGCCTTCGGTTTTTCCAACACTCCACCCCCGTTCTGGAGGAGTACGTTCAAGAACTGTTGGAGAAAAAGGTGATCCGAAAGGTGAAGTCCATCAAATTCCAAGGGAGGCTGTTTTGTGTTCCCAAGAAAGACTCGGAAAAGCTCAGAGTCATTCTGGACTTGTCGCCACTCAACAAGTTCATAGTGAATTGCAAATTCAAGATGCTAACACTGCAACACATAAGGACCTTACTGCCCAAGAGGGAATACTCAGTCTCTATAGACTTGTCAGACGCCTATTGGCACATTCCAATCGGCCGTCGACTCTCCCCCTACCTAGGGTTCAGGCTACAACGGAGACTATACGCCTTCAGAGCCATGCCATTCGGGCTAAACATAGCCCCAAGGATTTTCACGAAGCTTGCGAGCGCAGCTCTCAAACAATTACGCCTAAAGGGAATTCAGGTAGTAGCCTACCTGGACAACTGGCTGGTGTGGGCAGCATCCGAGACCGAATGCTTGCAAGCTTTCAGTCAGGTGATCCAGTTCCTAGAGTACCTAGGCTTCAAGATCAACAGAAAAAAGTCTCGACTTTCTCCATCCCAAAGGTTCCAGTGGCTGGGAATCCACTGGGACCTTTTGTCACACAGTTTCTCCATCCCGACGAAGAAAAGGAAGGAGATAGCGGGCTCTGTCAAGAGACTTCTAGATTCCGAAAGGATATCAAGACGCGAACAGGAGAGGGTACTAGGCTCTCTCCAGTTTGCTACAGTGACAGACCCAGTGCTAAGAGCACAGCTAAAGGATGCAACCGGAGTTTGGAGAAGGTATGCATCAAACGCGCGAAGAGATCTGAGAAGACCAGTGCCGCCTCGGCTACGTACTCTTCTCAGGCCTTGGTCTCAAGCCAGACATCTAAAGAAGTCGGTTCTTCTTCAGCCACCTCCCCCGTCGATGACGATTCACTCAGACGCCTCAAAGGAGGGATGGGGAGGTCACTCTCATCGGAAAAAAGTCCAGGGGACTTGGTCCAAGCTATTCAGGACCTTTCATATAAACTTTCTAGAAGCTATGGCAGTGCTCCTTACCTTAAAGAAAGTCTCCCCGCGTCACTCGATCCACATAAGATTGGTGATGGACAGCGAGGTGGTTGTGAGATGCTTGAATTGACAAGGGTCGAGGTCACCACCTCTCAACCAAGTGATGTTAGCCATTTTCCGATTGGCGGAAAAGAAGAAGTGGTACCTGTCGGCAGTTCACCTTCAAGGAGTCCGCAATGTGACAGCGGACGCTCTATCCAGGTTCACACCGATAGAGTCGGAATGGTCCTTAGACGCAGGATCATTCTCCTTCATTTTGAATCAAGTCCCAGAACTGCAGATAGACCTCTTTGCGACGAAAGACAACAAGAAGTTGCCCCTGTACGTGTCCCCGTACGAGGACCCCTTAGCGGAAGCAGTGGACGCGATGTCCCTCGACTGGAACAGATGGTCCAGGATTTATCTGTTCCCTCCTCACAACCTTCTGTTGAGGGTCCTCAACAAACTGAGATCCTTCAAGGGGGTAGCGGCAATAGTGGCCCACAAGTGGCCGAACAGTATGTGGTTCCCCTTGGCGTTGGAACTACAGATGAAGTTTGTGCCGCTACCACATCCAGTTCTGACCCAGCGAGTCCAGAAGTCGACTGTCTGCGCTTCATTACAGAAAACCCGGACCCTGCAGCTCATGATTTTCTCGCCCTTGCGGTGAGAAAGCGTTTCGTGATTTCGAAAGCCAGCATAGACTTCCTAGAAGAATATAAGTGCAAATCGACTAGAAGGCAATATGAGTCATCTTGGAGAAAATGGGTGGCCTTTGTAAAGGCAAAGAATCCGCAGGAGATCTCAACAGACTTCTGCTTATCTTTCTTCATCCACCTCCATGGCCAAGGGTTGGCAGCTAACACGATTTCAGTGTGTAAATCTGCTTTGATGAGACCCATTTTATTTGCCTTCCAGATCGACCTAGGTAACGAGATCTTTAATAAAGTTCCGAAAGCCTGCGCTAGGCTCAGACCTTCAGCACCTCCAAAGCCCATCTCATGGTCTTTAGACAAAGTTCTTCATTTCGCCTCCCTGTCGAGCAATGAAGAATGTGCGTTAAAGGATTTGACGCAAAAAGTTATTTTTCTATTTGCACTCGCGTCCGGGGCCAGGGTTAGTGAGATCGTAGCCCTCTCGAGAGAGGCAGGTCGTGTTCAGTTCCTGGATGGGGGGATCTGAACCTGTTTCCGGATCCTACGTTTCTCGCCAAGAATGAGTTACCCACCAACAGGTGGGGTCCCTGGAGAATCTGCCCTCTGAAAGAAGATGCATCTCTATGTCCAGTAGAATGTCTAAAGGTCTATCTTCATAGAACTTCAGACTTCAAGGGTGGTCAACTATTCAGGGGAGAAACATCAGGCTCAAATTTATCTCTGAATCAACTCAGAGCGAAAATCACATATTTTATTCGCAGAGCGGATCCTGACAGTACACCCGCAGGTCACGATCCGAGGAAAGTTGCCTCATCCCTAAATTTCTTTAATTGTATGGATTTTGAACATCTCCGTTCATACACGGGCTGGAAGTCTTCCAGGGTGTTCTTTCGCCACTATGCGAAGCAAGTATAGGAACTTAAGAGATCTGTGGTAGCAGTGGGTCGTGTAGTTAACCCTACTGTTTAACTCTGCGAGGAACAGTGGTCTTAATTGGGACGATTAAGTCCAGGGTGAGTGTGTAGATACATACTGTACTACAAACTAAAGGAGGGCACCAAGTGCCTACATAGACTGTTCCTTCTTTCAAAGGTGAACCTAGCATAAGTACA
>NC_090726.1:85396269-85403769 GCF_036898095.1 Palaemon carinicauda | reverse complement strand
ATACTGGATACCGTAGTTTATGGGATCTTTATTAAACTCAGGAAATTATTAAATTATAATAGAATGGCTTAAGATCTTTGATTTTATTTCTGAGATCCTAGCACGTCTTCTTTCAATTCCATCTAAAACCAGTAATATGAATTTGTTTCGAAAAATAATGCGGAAAGAAATTTAAATATCTAAGTTTGGGCTTTACCTTCTCATATGCTTGTTTTTCAAAGGTTAGTATAATTAGAAATTTTTATATTTAAAGCATTAATAAAGATTTGTGTAACGAAACATATTTCAGTTTACGCTCAATTTCTACCAATAAGTTTTGTGAACAAGACTCGTCTCTCTCCAGAGTCTCATATATCTATTTATATTAGTTCATGATGATGTCTCAAATGTTTGTAAAGTAACTATTTTTTTTTACCATCAATACTTAAAATCTCATTGAGTTATTTCCACCAAGAATAGCTTTGACAAGTCATAAGAAGAGATAGGAAATTAGAAGTGAAACTTTGATTATAAAAGTGTCCACCAAAAAAACAGTGTTCTTGAAATTTCTTTCTATTGGGGGAGGTATATTGACGCCATATTTTGAAATAAAAAACGGATTTTGGGCGAAGCGAAAAATCTATTTTTGGGTGAGATGGCCATGTCGTCCTGAGGGAAGTTCCTTAAAGTAGCTTCCTAAGGGATATATGTACTACAGTGATATTCCCAGAGAATTTTACCTTTAGGTATCCAGAATTCTAACTCCTGGTGCGAATATCCTTAAAATTTCTCCTAAGGATATCCCAATATCAGCGGACGCATTCTTGACACGCCTCCATAGCAATCTGCACCCCAAACAGTGTTTTCGCTTCGAGGAGGATGTGGCAAAATAAAAGGGAGCCGTCCAAAGGTTATCCCGGCTCTCGTAATACTATTGGGAATACAACAGCGCCATTCCCACGATGGCGGACATTCCATGTAGCATTGAGCGTGGTGTTAGAGATACAGTACCACGGGAGGGATACTGTGAATATCTTTTTCTTTTAGAAGAGATGGGTGGGTCCATCAGGATGACATGGCCATCTCACCCAAAAATAGATTTCTCACTTCGCTCAAAATCCGTTTTTTGGGCTCACGCCATGTCGTCCTGATGGAAGCATACCAGAGCATTAGTGTATCTGTGGATTTTTATCAGTGCCTTAATCTTATAGCAACCTTTTCTATGGTCATGGGGACCACATGAGACAAGGGACGATACCGTTATTCGTCATCATCACTAATCATAACCAATGTTAGTGCTTCCTGCCTCCTACAGGGAAGAGTCATTCTAGATAGTAGAAAAGGGATCTTGAGGTTAACATACATAGTATGACCAAACATAAGTACACACTGAATATACAAATAGTCTCATAGTTGTATATTTTGCTAAAATAACATCAGTGTCTCTTATATCTATTATTTAATGCATACAAATATATGACGGATACTTACTTTGGTAAGTTGAAGAACTCTGGCATGTATACATACAATTGTCTGGCGAAAGTGGACGCACTACATTCTAATACACATTTATTACTAATAAATGACTAAAAGAGATGTTCAGTAAAACGAATGTAGTATGACAATGGGATTATACCTGTAACACGTACAGAGACTATATTTCCTTCTAGAAGGAAGAAATGATGAGTGCCACTCTCAGACTGAAGAAAAATTATAAAACAATTTCTCTTCATATTTCCTGTACTGGTTACTTCTATCTGCACTGTGTAATTCGTACACCGGCACTAGTGCTATCTGTATAATTCCACACCTGGGATTTTGAACAGAACTAGTGTTATCATGGTAACACTTAATCAAAAGAAGTCATACCTAAGAAGGGTGACCTCTTCTCCCTTTAATTGACAGTCCCAGTCAATTAGCTGTTCATCGTAGAATTAGACGGCAGGTTAAATATTCTACCTGGCGTCACCACATATTGCTTCAGATCATGGATTTGTCTAGCATAGTGTATGTAGAACACTCTGGGTGATTCTCATCCGTTACATGTGCGAGGACATGTGAGGTCCCAAACCATAAACTGTTTACCACAGTATTTAGGGGGCAGGTATTAATACACTACCTGCCGCCACTACAAAGTGTTTCAGTTCATGCACTTGTTATATATAGTGTTTGTAAAACACTCTGGATGATTTCCATCCAGTGTATGAACGAAGGCGCTTAAAGTCCATATACTGAAAGAAGTTCAATGATGAAGCAATCTTTCTCGGATCATGACCTGCGGGATTACTGTCCGGATCCGCTCTACGAATAAAGTAGGTGAGCTTCGCCCTTAGTTGTTTTAGGGATAAATTTGATCCAGAAGTTTCTCCTTTAAAGAGCTGTCCTCCCCTGAAGTCTGAAGTTCTACGAAGATAGACCTTTAGACACTACAGGACATAGAGAGACATCTTCCTTCAGAGGGCAGATTCTCCAGGGACCCCACCTCTTAGTGGGTAGCTCGTTTTTAGCGAGAAAGGATGGATCAGGAAATAGATTCAGTTTTCCCACTTCTGTGAACTAAATGTGGCCCTCATCTCTGGATAGGGCCACTATTTCACTAACTCTAGCCCCGGAGGCGATAGCGAACAGAAAAATAACCTTTTTGGTTAGATCCTTAAGAGAACAATCTTCATTGTTCACAGACGAGACATAATGTAAGACCTTGTACAAAGGCCAAGAGATGGGCTTTGGTGGTACTGCGGGCTTAAGCCTAGCACATGCCTTCAGAATCTTATTAAAGATTTCATTCGTCAGATCCACTTGAAAGGCATATAGGAGAGGCCTAGTCAAGGCTGACTTGCACATATTTATCGTATTGGCCGCCAGACCTTGGCTATGAAGGTGGACAAAGAAGGACAGGCAGAAGTTCATTGAAATTTCTTTCAGTCCTTTTGCTTTGACAAACGCAACCCAATTTTTCCAGGAAGATTCATATAGTCTTCTAGTTGACTTGGCCTTGTATTTTTTTAAGAATTCTATATTGCCTTTTGAGATCCCAAACATTTTTCTAACCGCTAGAGCGAGAAAATCATGAAATGAAGGGTTTGGGTTCTCTGTGATAAAACGAAGGCAGTTAATTTCTGAACCTTCGGAAATATACCTACGGTCAGAGCTAGGACCAGCCTCATCTAGTCTATCAGCCCCACTAGAGGATCCTCGTATGGGGCTATATAGCGAGGTAGTTTCTTGAAGACACTCGTGATAAAGAGGTCGAATTGCAGTTCCAGGACTTGTTCCCATCTGGGTGGGAATATGTCTGCGTCCATGGACCATTCCAACTCTATCGGTTCGGATCGAAATAAAGTATCCACCGTCTCATCGTGGATCAGTTGTAAGTGAACTGCTGGTAAGTGTTATCCCTTTAAGAGAGGGATGGGTAACTTCACCAAGACTGAATGAGACGTTCGAATGTGACGTCTTATTATCGCTTCGGTGTCCCAGATCAGTCGTAGGGAGTCTGATCTGTGTGGAGGGGGCTTCCCAACCCATGAAGGGACCAGCAGAGCCTGGGACTTTCGTGCTCTAATTTCTGTTAGAGAAGTGATTAAAGAGGGACCGATCTCAGTCTTTTTTTAACTCTTCAAGCGTTTGATGCGTGTTTTCTCCAGGCTCTTAACGCATCTTTCCGGTGTGCCCTTAGCACCAGCTCTGTCACTATAGTGAACTGGGGAAAGTTTAGCGCTTTTTCCTGTTGGCGTTTTGGAATTCTGACTGAATACCTGAGTCTCTTGACAGACCTCGCGAGCTCCTTTTATATTTCCAAAGGAGAGGAGAGTTGATGTGACTGAGGGCTTCGATGGTTTTTTAACCATCGAAACCCCTGAGCTGGAGAAAGTCGAGACTTCTAGAAGCTTATCTTGCATCCGTGATGT
Organism: Palaemon carinicauda; assembly: GCF_036898095.1. Lineage (NCBI taxonomy): Eukaryota > Metazoa > Arthropoda > Malacostraca > Decapoda > Palaemonidae > Palaemon > Palaemon carinicauda. The sequence continues at coordinate 85,399,879 of NC_090726.1, read as the reverse complement.
CCCAGGAAGCGGGTTATCTCTTTGAATGCACATTGGCCGGACACTTCGGGTGCTGCCCACTCCAGCCTCTCGATCAGGTATATTAATACCTGAACTATTTCTAGGCTTGACTTTGACGTGACTAAGTTCATCAATCCTTTGAAGATACTTAGGACTGTGAGTTCGACACGTATCTTTCTTAGGATGAATATTACTCTCTGTAACATGAATTCTAAATAGGAGGAAGGGGGGTGGTTGCCTGGAAGGTTCCGAAGGACACCTTTCAGGTCTGACAAGACTACGAACACGCTTAATTGGAACAAGGTCCATATGTTCAGAAGGATTAACATTCAGAACTTGCTGTTTTTTATGAACTTGTTGAGTGGCGACAAGTTCAGAATAACTCATTGATATCTGGAGTCCTTCTCGTGAACACAAAGCAGCCTTCCCTGGATCTCGATGAGCTATAGTTTTCTTACCACCTGTATGCTTTATAGCTTTCAGGTATACTCCTCCAGGAGGGTTTTGAACTGTAGGAGAAGGTAAGGAAGTGATGGTAGGGACATTTCTGTTTCCCATCAATGGCTCATCTTGAATAGGCTTTGGACCGAAGGATCGAAGGTCCTGCGATCCTGAGGGAAAGTTCCGCCTAGCCAAAGCGTCTTTATGCTTCGAGTAGTCAGTAGGCTTAGACTTTTGACCATCTGCCTGTAGCATCGTGGTCACTGGAATAGTGGGATGTTGTTGAGCAGCCCGGATATTTCCAGCATTTCCGATCTTCTTTTTAGGTTGGGGACCCACAACCACAGAAGATTTTCTCTTTGAAGGAATGCCCCATTTTTTGAGAAGACCTATGTTCTCCATGGTGGCGTTCTTTATTACTTCCTTCGTGACCTCGTGTGGGAAGAGGTCTTTACCCCAGATGTTGGAAGATATTAGCTTCCTTGTTCCGTGTTTAACTGTTGCATCAGCGAACACAAACTCTCTACATGCTCACTTAGCCTTCATAAAGGCGTAAAGGTCCTTCACCAAGATAGCATATGCATTTTGGCTATGACCATGAGCATGTCTGGGGTACTTTCGTAGGTTAAACACAACTCTATGTAGTTTTGTAGAGAAAGGGATATCACAAGTCTCTCCTTTGACTCCTGTTCATTACACAAGAGCAACTCAGACAATTTAGGGAGACATACCTTGAATTGTCGACTTGCGACGTCCTTGTCTAATTTTCCTACTGAAAATGTCAAATAGACTTCCTTCCAATCCTTTTCCTGTCCGGGAAAATCTGGTGACAAAGGCTTTCACTCATCGAGTGTGGGACATGGCTTACCCGCTTCTACCGCTTTGGCAACAGAAGTAAATGCCTTCCCCATAAAGGGGAATGAGAGTGAAGTAGGAGCAAGAAAGGAAATGTGTCCGTTATTCAGTGAGAATACCTTCGACTCTGAATAACCCACCTTTCTTAGACTACCTGAAAGGATAGTCGTTGCCTTATCATGTTCGAGAATCATGACCTCCTTTGGTTCCGTTCCTTTTCTTGACTTTGGTTCATACTTCAGTCGAACCCAACAATTAGGGAAAGCATCAAAGCTTGGCCAAAATTGAATTTTGTCCAAAGGAACAGCACCTATTTTCTCTGAGATGCAGAGATTGCCATATGAAATCGACATCTGCTCCGCAAACCTCCAGGGAATGGTTATGGAGCATGTTGGTAGGTCTTGATTCATGGGTCGTTTGACTGACCCCTGGGAAGCGACAATAGAAACTTTACAAGGATCTATCTTGCGTTTTACTTCCTGCTTTTCGTTTTGTTTACGAAAGCTCTCTTTTTGATTCTTCAGCTGGATACATAATTGTACCATATTATCGAAATTAGGGGTAGAAGACGAAGATGTCGACATCGATGGCTCTAAAGCCGACATAGGCTGAGGAAATTCCGACGCAACATTTTCCTTTTCTACCCTGGGGCACTTCTTGCCCTTAATCCCAAAGGTTTTCTGGCCGTCAGGGGATGTAGTTGGCACCTGAGGCACTACTGTTTCCTCACTTGCTTCCAGAAATAGTAGCTTACGCATCCTATCATTAGGTAGGAAAGGTCCCGGAGATATCTTTTGAAAGCCTCTCACCCAGTTGCATAATTTATATTGAGCTGTATCCCTAGTCTCTGTAGACTTGGGATTCTCAAAACCCTCGGACATTAATGTCTGACATATATTGCAAACCTTGTAGGGGGCATGAAACCTGCAAGTATTATGACCGTAAAAATACTTACTCTTGCCCTTGCAGAGGACTGCAGCACAAGGTATCTGGTGTTCCTCCTGTAAAGAAAGGAAAACCAAATGAGTATAAAAGGGATTATCTCCTTGACAATCAACATGCAAATGTCCTTTACAATAGAGTAGCTTAGGATAGTAAGCTATAAAGGGATAGTAGGAGATACATACTTGTGTACCCCTGTGAGCAAATGGTGTTGCCTCCCCTCAGTGTTAACTACATGGAGATTTCTCTATTGAGTAACTCTAAGTAGAAGGACTCCTACCTCTAGGGGTAAAGAAGTATCAAATCACTCTCCCAAAATAAAGTTAATACGGTACCAGCGAAATGCTCGTACAAGGGTACCCAAGGTATGTCAGAAAATACTACTGTATAATGGTACTGTAGTTTTCTAATTACAGCAAGTCCATATTGCAATTTACTGGCTACTGTACATTATGTATTGTAGTCTAGTCATTATGCTGCCTTCATAGTAGCATATGACAGTATGGTCCATCTAGCATGAAGCCAGCTGGACTAGGAAAATAAAGACATATATTTGTATATCCCACTCAGCCTATTTGCTGTAGTCTTCCTACTATATTAAAATATAGAGTTTCCTGATCAGGGAGACTCAAGGAAAAAGGCTCTACCCTTTAAGGGTTAGGAGTGTATTACTCTTGCCATGAAGTGTTTAATATTGTAGGGTAATCCTAATACCGATTTCTAATCAGGATATTGAAGAAATCATATTCATTCAATATAGGATTGGGCTCAGCAAATGCGTGTGTTGGATATCCAAAATATATTGGAAATAACTACTAGTATAAACTATATAGTAGTTTTCTATCTGCAATATATTCTATACTGCAGATATACTGGCCATCTGTATAATATATACAGTAGTTCACCCGGCATGTAGCCGGCATAGCTAGGTCTTGCCGGCATACCTGGCATGCTAGCTAGAGAGAGAGAGAGAGATAGCATGGAAAAAAGGCTACTCCTTACTGTAATGTAAACAGTAATTAAGGATGTAAAAGTCTAATTTGACTGCCTTTCTCCAGAAGGAAGGTTCTAATAGAAGGGGAGAATGTACCATTCAGGCTTCCATGCAGCTACAGTACTATTGCCGACAAGGTACCGCCGATACACTGCCGGCCGGCAAGTCCAGCAGTACCAGTACAGTCGGCGTGCTGCCAACTGAGTCAGCACTATCTGTGCCGGCCTGGCTGGCAGTCCCCTGGCAACAGGATCTGTAGCAGCAGTCCAAGGGAGGACTGAAAAACCTTGGGAACAGAAGGGACTTCCCACTCACGGCCATAATGGTCGCCGGCAGCCGCCAAACTTGCCGGCTGGGCCGGCAGTTGTCGACAGAAGA
>NC_090726.1:85388769-85391269 GCF_036898095.1 Palaemon carinicauda | reverse complement strand
CAACAGCCGTTGGTGACCAAAGGCTTTGCTCGCCCACAGGGAAATGACCAGTATCGCTCGCCTGCAGCCTACTGCAGATGGCTCTACTTGGGAGGTGATCCTACTTCATGTCCTTTGGGTATGATGCTTACGTGAACCTAATATCTGTATTTTGACCATATAAAACCTGATGATCAGAGCCCCTGGCCTTATGGACAGCCACTTCACTACCTTCAAGACCTCCGTCAAAGCTTCTACTCCTCATGAAGAACGACTACTATTCAACATCGATTGAAGCTGATGTGAATGTGGTCGGAAACAGACACCAACCTCATGACATGCTGGAGTGGCGACTAAGCTCCCCACCACTTACATATGCCCATAGTCACTCAAACCAACCAATGACCTCTACAGCCTCCTACTGACACCCATCAGCAGCAGTTATGCTACTACCACTCCAGATTCTTGGCTGCTGCAAAGATATATGCGAATTGTTGTCAGTGGTGTAAAACCCTGTAAGTAAGCCATGACTTTTGGCAGTGGCCTCCCCTATCACTAATCATTTCCTTGTACCTGATGCAGGTACAAGAGTCCGGCTTTTTGGTAGACACTGGCGCTTGCTGGTCTCTTCTCCCAAGCCGACTCTCCAAGACATGATGTTGTTATTCTAAGCCTGCGGACATTCGGTTGGTAGCTCTCAATGGATCTGCAGTCCCCAGCCATGGGTACACGACACTCACTATAGTTTGGGAGTGCCAATTATCGTGGGAAATTTCTCATTGCCGACGTCATATTGCTAATCCTCACTGCGGATTGCCGCTCCCATTTTCATCTCATGGTTGATGTTGCTTATCAATGGTTACTCAATGCGAATTCACATTCGTTGACACATCTTCAAACTTCCCCCTCTAACCTCCCATACTACATCAGCATACCCGTGGATATGTACACCCATCTTCTCAAGTCATACACGGAAGTCTTCAGTCCAGAAGCTCATCAAACACTCACGGTTCTTGCCAAGCACGATATATATCACCATATCAACATGATGGTGCCCCCTGTGTTTGCTAGATTTTGGTGTATGGCCCAGGATCATTAGGCATTTGCTAAAGAAACATTCGCCAAAATGGAAGAAATGGGCCTTAACAAAAAGGCCTCAAGCCCATAGTCATCTCCCCAAACATTTTCCTGAAGAAGGATGGCTCCTTGCACCTTGTGAGGATTACAGGCATCTGAGCATGCAGATGGAACCGGGTCACTACTCCCTCCCCAAGACCATCAGCTTCTCTACATTCTACCACTTATTGCTGGAACTGTATTTGGCTATCCATCAATTTCGACATTTCTTAGAGGGTATGCCATTTTTCATTTGCACGAACCACACGCCACAAGCGCAGTTGTGCGTGCCTTAAGTAGACAGTCAGATGTCTGGTCAGCACATCAATGCCGACACCTCTCTGCCATTACTGAATACAATTGTACCTTTCTACACTTAATTGGGAAAATGAGTCACGTTTCCGATTTTCTGTGAAGAAACATTGGCTGCAATTTACCTGGGATGAGATTAGAATGCCTTGGCGGTTGTCCAACGAGAATATCCCGAGTACCAAGGATGCAGGACATCCTGCACATATCTCAGTTGGGAAGATGATCCACTTAATGACTCAAATGCCACACTCCTTTGTGATGTCAGTAAACACGCAGATTCAGGAGTGGGCAGCTTTCCTCAATAGCAGCATCGTTTTGCCTACATTCACGTCAACATGGTAGATGCCCTACAGACATAACAAGACTCCATTACTTGTTTACCGTCATTTGCTACTCCACCGGTTGGCTTGAAGCCATCTCCATGCTAACTGCAACGTCCGCCCCATATATATTCATCTTACTCTTAGGGTGGATAGGGATAGTTGGTATCCCTGGATATATTATTTCTCAAGGGTAAAATGTAACGTTATTGTTTTTTTTTCATCTTTCACTTTCCACTGCACTGATAATAGAACCTTTTTTGAGCATGCAATCACGTGTTTTGTATTGTTTGAATTTTTTGTCAATCTTGTCTTCAACTGCCTTCTTGAATAAAATTCACTTGTATTCATCTCTTATCTCTGTTAGTATCTAACACCCACCTTGCTCAATCACTTCATCTACAAGAAATTTTATTATAACTTCATTTTCTTAAATACCATATTTATTAGCATTTCAGATCATAGGCCACTTCTATTACGGAAACAATTTTCTTGAAATTCACTTTTTTTAATGATTCTCAAGATAACACTTCATTTTCATGCAGGTGAGTTAACTAATAATCCAAGTTTTGCCTCCATGTCCTATGCAAAACCATTCACGTTTTGCCTCTATGTTCTAAGCAAATTTTACTTTTTTTTTTTTTAATCGGTTGGATTAAGCTTACCTCCACGATATTCTACACACAGAGAAAGACAAAAATTTGAAGGGGTAGTCATCTTATTGATAGTTCTCACAGGCATAATCGAATCAATGTACTAATTAACATGGAACT
>NC_090726.1:85381269-85383769 GCF_036898095.1 Palaemon carinicauda | reverse complement strand
GCAGAAGGTAAGAAGTAGGAGGTAAAAGGTAGGAGGTAGGAGGTAAGAGGTAAGAGCTAAGAGATAAGAGGTAAGAGGTAAGAGGTAGGATGTGGATGGTAGGAAGTAGGAAGTAGATAGTAAGAGGTAAGAGGTAAGAGGTAGGATGTGGATGGTAGGAAGTAGGAGGTATGCTAGTGAATTAAGCGTTGAAAGGTAAGAAATGAAAGAGGAGGGGTACAAAAGAAAATGTTTAGTAAAGGTAGGAGGTAAAAGGTAAGAGGTAAGAGGTAAGAAGTAGGAAGTAGAAGGTAAGAGGTAAGAGGTAAGAGGTAAGAGGTAGGATGTGGATGGTAGGAAGTAGGAAGTAGATGGTAAGAGGTAAGAGGTAAGAGGTAAGAGGTAAAAGGTAAGAGGTAAGAGGTAGGATGTGGATGGTAAGAGGCAAGAGGTAAGAGGTAAGAGGTAGGATGTGGATGGTAGGAAGTAGGAAGTAGATGGTAAGAGGTAGGAAGTAGAAGGTAAGAGGTAAGAGGTAGGATGTGGATGGTAGGAGGTTGGAGGTAAGAGGTAGGGGGTATAAAGATCTAGGATGTAGGATAAAAGATTTAGGAGGTTGAGGATAGGAGGTAAGAGATGTACCTATTATAAGAGGCAAGCGGTAAGAGGTAGGAAATAGGATGCAGAAGGTAAGAGGTAGGAGGTAAAAGGTAAGAGGTAGGAGGTAAGAGGTGAGAGATGAGAGGTAAGAGGTAAGAGGTAAGATGTAAAAGGTAGGATGTGGATGGTAGGAAGTAGGAAGTAGATAGTAAGAGGTAAGAGGTAAGAGGTAGGATGTGGATGGTAGGAAGTAGGAGGTATGCTAGTGAATTAAGCGTTGAAAGGTAAAATATGAAAGAGGCAGGGTACAAAAAAAAATGTGTAGAAAAGGTAGGAGGTAAAAGGTAAAAGGTAAAAGGTAAGAGGTAAGAGGTAGGAAATAGGAAGTAGAAGGTAAGAGGTAAGAGGTAAGAGATAAGAGGTAAGAGGTTAGAGGTAAGAGGTAAGAGGTAGGATATGGATGGTAGGAAGTAGGAAGTAGATAGTAAGAGGTAAGAGGTAAGAGGTAAGAGGTAAGAGGTAGGATGTGGATGGTAGGAAGTAGGAAGTAGATGGTAAGAGGTAAGAGGTAAGAGGTAAGAGGTAGGATATGGATAATAGGAAGTAGGAAGTAGATGGTAAGAGGTAGGAAGTAGAGGGTAATAGGTAAGAGGTAAGAGGTTTGATGTGGAAGGTAGGAAATAGGAGGTTGAAGGTAAGAGGTAGGAGGTATAAAGATCTAGGATGTAGGATAAAAGATGTAGTAGGTTGAGGGTAGGAGGTAAGAGATGTACCTCTTATAAGAGGTAAGCGGTAAGAGGTAGGAGGTAAGAGGTAAGAGGTTAGAGGTAAGGGGTAAGAGGTAGGAGGTAAGAGGTAGGATGTGGATGGTAGGAAGTAGGGAGTAGAAGGTAAGAGGTAAGAGGTAAGAGGTAGGATGTGGATGGTAGGAAGTATGAAGTAGATGGTAAGAGGTAAGAGGTAAGAGGTCAGAGGTAGGATGTGGATGGTAGGAAGTAGGAAGTAGATGGTAAGAGGTAGGAAGTAGAAGGTAAGAGGTAAGAGGTAGGATGAGGATGGTAGGAAGTAGGAGGTTGGAGGTAAGAGGTAGGAGGTATAAAGATCTAGGATGTAGGATAAATGATGTAGGAGGTTGAGGGTAGGAGGTAAGAGATGTACCTCTTATAAGAGGTAAGCGGTAAGAGGTAGGAGGTAAGAGGCAAGATGTTATATAGGAGGTAGGAGATAAGAGGTATGATGTAGGAGGTAGGAGAAAAGAGGTATGATGTAGGAGGTAGGAGGTAAAAGATAGGGGGTAGGATGTAAGGGGTAGAAGGTAGGATGTGGAGGGCAGGAGGTAGGAGGTATCACAGCGCTGGCAAGTGCGACCGGGGACATAAGTATATAGGATGTAGGATAAAAGATGAAGGAGGTAGGAGGTATAACTATAAGAATGCAGGACGTAGGAGGTAGGAGGTAAGAGGTAGAAAGAAGAAACAAGGTAGGAAACAGGAAACACGTAGTAAGAGGTAATACCTATCAGAGGTTGGAGTTATAATGCGTTCCTCAGCATAGTATAGGTGTAGAATACTACATTTTATCTCCATGAATTGATCACGAATCACAGTGTTTTGTTTTATGACTATGGGTAATGTCAAAAGCAAGCGACTGGTGACACCCGGTCAAAAATTTTTATTTTTATATCAATTCTTTCAGACGCTCAATTGAAAAGATGAAAATTTTTTCTTTGTTATATTTTCGGACATGGAGAGGCGTCCCCGGTCAAAGGCTCCAACCAATTTATCAGTTTTTGGTTAAATATCACTCTTTTTTTGTGCAAGCATATTAATTGAGTAGTTGAGAACTAAAAGAGACCAAATTATTAGTAACAAAATCTCAAACAACAAACACGGCTGGTTATTTATCTGAGATGCAATATATA
>NC_090726.1:85363769-85368769 GCF_036898095.1 Palaemon carinicauda | reverse complement strand
CAGTCGTAGTCCTCTTGTTCTTTTGCTGCTGGCTGGCATCGGTTGTTTACCTTTGCCGGCCGGCTAATGTCAGCCCTTGTCTGCCGGTCGCTAGGAGCAGTGGCCGGCAGCCGGGTGCTACCTTGTGTAGCCGACATTGGCTGTTGCCGGCCAGCAGTTACTGCCGGCCGGCACATGCATTTGAACCAGCGTTCTGCCGCCTTTTAGCTGTTAAGTAGTATACTTTAAAGCTAGTTATGGTGTGTGCCGGCCGGCACATAACCTTCTATACTGTACCAGTATTCTTCAGTATAACATATACTGTAAGAAGAAAACTATAGTATAAGTTTTGGTACAGCACTGTGTGTTCTAACACTTTTGTGTTGTCTTGCACAGCCCTTTGCTGTAGCCTTACAGATAAGAAAGTGAGTTCTTTCTTGTCTATTATCCAGGATTTAAAAATCATTGCTTAGGTGTGAGCTCCACCTGTTTCCTCTGGAAACTTTTCATTGGTTATTCTAGAAGAGATTAACCATACGATTTTATTATCTGGAAGGCTGCAGCAATTGGTTGTGAAGGAAACACAAGTGTGTGTCTTTCCTTTCTAAATTGTTATGCTAAACTGTGCATATCCAGTGATACGTAGTTCACTTGATACTCATGGAAATTTCTTCTCTTTACAGGAGGACCCTCCGAAGTGCGGAAGTGTTTTCTGCAACGTCCGCGGTAAGAACCTCTGCGGACATGAGTTTTGTAGGAGGCATGCAGCATGCGCTGTCTCCAAGGGTGATCTCCAGTATTGGGACCCTCAGGTATGTACCGTGTGCACTAACCTGATTACTGAGGCCTTTGATTCCCCTAGGACGGCGGAATCATGGGATATAGCAAGAGAGAAGCTTCGTACATGGGTAAGGGGCTTCCAGAAGAACACCTCTGGACCTTATCTTCCAAGTGAGAAGATGAGGGCGTATCTTTTCCCTAGGGCATCAGCTGATGCAGTGATTCCCCAGCCTCAAGAGGAGATCCCCCAAGTTCAGATCCAGGTGGATGCTGAAGTCGCGGTCGCTTTGCAAGACATCCAGTTGGATGACAGGATGTCTGATGTGGACGAGCGTCTGGAGGAAGACCTCCTGGCAGGAGGCCAGGATGAAGTTCAAGCCCCAGACATTGTAGAGGAAGAGGCCGACGAGGTGTCGGCTACTCCGGTTTAGATCCCGGAGCCTATTCCCTCAACATCGTCTGCTCTCCCAGCAGAGCTGGGACAGGCCCTCTCCTCCATTGTTGGAATGATCCAACAAATGCAGAAGGAGAATCAGGAGAAGGCGGCTGCAATGGAACTGCGGATGCAGAGCCTTGCAGCATCACATGGGCCCCAGAAAAGGCTCAATGTGAAAGACCTTCCCTTGTGCTCAGATGTTAACCCATGGAGGTATGCTGAGCACATGCCGATGACGACTGGAAAGATCGTCATCTCGGATAAGTTGGGTTCAGTTCCCCTAGAGGAGGTGGAACTCTGGCCCACCAAGGGGTCATATCCGGACTGTTATGTCCGGCTGAGGAAGGAACCAGCTTCAAAGGAGGAGACAGAGCCGAAAGAGGTCATAGTGATGGACCATGCTAAGGCTCAAGCTTTGCTTTCATCCTCGATGAAAAAGAGGGGCTTCACGAACTCAAAGGTAGCTGCATTGAGTAAGAAGCTCACTTCCTTTGTGTCCTCTCCTGCTAGAGCCTTCCCCTTTTTACAGAAAGGGTTTGCAGCTGTACTAAAAGCAGTCGAAGCCGGCAAGCCTTGCCCCTCCCTGGAGGAGTGTAAACCCTTGTCGCTGGCCCTGCCTATGGACCACAAAGACTGGAAGGATGTCCATCTTACCTTCTCAGTTGGGAAGTTGGAGGCTGACATTGCCGGACGTCAGTTCGGCGAGGACCTCCCTAAGCTGTCTGACTTTCTTTTGCGGAGAGAGCTCGAGACAAAAGAAAGACTGGCTGCCTCAATGTCTCTTCAGACTACTCTCGAGACGATGGCAAGTGACCCCAAGGTCCATGAAATGTTCATGGTAGTGGCCAAGACTCATCTGGCCACAGTGACGAAGGATCTTTATAGCTTCGTCAGGGCGAGGAGAGCTTGTAGGGAGTTCGTGTTCACCTCGGCTAAGGTGAGGCACGAGCCAAGGAAACTAATCTCCTACAACATTTGGGGCAAAGGCCTTTTCCCTACCGAATTGGTCCAAGAAGTTGTTGATAAGGCCGCCTCGGAGAATAGAAACCTTCTCCAGAAGTGGGGCCTGGCTATCAAAAGAAAGTCTTCCCCGGATGAGGGTCCTCAACCAAAGAGGAAGACTATGAGGACTAGGCTACCGTCTCTACCAGCCAAGCCTCTTAGACAGCAACAGCAACTGCAATTGCCATTGCCTTCAGTGCCCCAGATGGTGGCACAAACCCCGACCACATTCCAGTGGGTACCCCAGGCTGTGTCGACACAGTCCACGGCAATCACCCCAACATTCGAAGGGCAGTCTACTTCCTTTCGAGCAAAGCCTAGAGGAGCAGCCAGAGGCTCGTCTAGGCGCCCCTCAAGGGGAAGGGGATTCAGGGGTGGTCGCGGTCAGGGAGGCAAGACCTCAGGACGGCAGTCCAAGTGAGATGATGCCGGTAGGAGGGAGACTTCAGAATTTTCGGGATCGGTGGACCTTCGATCCCTGGGCCCACAGCCTACAAAAAGACCGGACTGGGCTGGAGCTGGTACAGCACTCCACCCCCGTGCCCTCGGTTTTTCCAACACTCCACCCCCGTTCTGGAGGAGTACGTTCAAGAACTGTTGGAGAAAAAAGTGATCCGAAGGATGAAGTCCATCAAATTCCAAGGGAGGCTGTTTTGTGTTCCCAAGAAAGACTCGGAAAAGCTCAGAGTCATTCTGGACTTGTCGCCACTCAACAAGTTCATAGTGAATGGCAAATTCAAGATGCTAACACTGCAACACATAAGGACCTTACTGCCCAAGAGGGCATATTCCGTCTCCATAGACTTGTCAGACGCCTATTGGCACGTTCCAATCAACCGTCGACTCTCCCCCTACCTAGGGTTCAAGCTACAACGAAGACTATACGCCTTCAGAGCCATGCCATTCGGGCTAAATATAGCCCCAAGGATTTTCACGAAGCTTGCGAGCGTAGCTCTCAAACAATTACACCTAAAGGGAATTCAGGTAGTAGCCTACCTGGACGACTGGCTGGTGTGGGCAGCATCCGAGACAGAATGCTTGCAAGCTTCCAGTCAAGTGATCCAGTTCCTAGAGTATCTAGGCTTCAAGATCAACAGAAAAAAGTCTCGACTTTCTCCATCTCAAAAGTTCCAGTGGCAGGGAATCCACTTGGACCTAATGTCACACCGTTTCTCCATCCCGGCGAAGAAAAGGAAGGAGATAGCGGGTTCTGTCAAGAGACTTCTAGATTCCGAAAGGATATCAAGACGCGAACAGGAGAGGGTACTGGGCTCTCTCCAGTCTGCTTCGGTGACAGACCCAGTGCTAAGAGCACAGCCCAAGGATGCAACCGGAGTTTGGAGAAGTTATGCATCAAACGCGCGAAGAGATCTGAGAAGACCAGATCCGCTTCGGCTACGTACTCTTCTCAGGCCTTGGTCCCAAGCCAGACATCTAAAGAAGTCGGTTCTTCTTCAGCCACCTCCCCTGTCGGTGACGATTCACTCAGAAGCCTCGAAGGAGGGATGGGGAGGTCACTCTCATCGGAAAAAAGTCCAGGGGACTTAGTCCAAGCTATTCAAGACCTTTCACATAAACTTTCTAGAAGCTATGGCAGTGCTCCTTACCTTAAAGAAAGTCTCCCCGCGTCACTCGATCCACATAAGGTTGGTGATGGACAGCGAGGTAGTTGTGAGATGCTTGAATCGACAAGGATCGAGGTCACCACCTCTCAACCAGGTGATGTTGGCCATCTTCCGATTGGCGGAAAAGAAGAAGTGGTACCTGTCGGCAGTTCACCTTCAAGGAGTCCGCAATGTGACAGCGGACGCTCTATCCAGGTTCACACCGATAGAGTCGGAATGGTCCTTAGACGCAGGATCATTCTCCTTCATTCTGAATCAAGTCCCAGAACTGCAGATAGACCTCTTTGCGACGAAAGACAACAAGAAGTTGCCCCTGTACATGTCCCCGTACGAGGACCCCTTAGCTGAAGCAGTGGACGCGATGTCCCTCGACTGGAACAGATGGTCCAGGATTTATCTGTTCCCTCCTCACAACCTTCTGTTGAGGGTCCCGAACAAACTGAGATCCTTCAAGGGGGTAGCGGCAATAGTGGCCCACAAGTGGCCGAACAGCGTGTGGTTCTCCCTGGCATTGGAACTACGGCTGAAGTTTGTACCGCTACCAGATCCAGTTCTGACCAGTGAGTCCAGAAGTCGACTGTCTGCGCTTCATTACAGAAAACCCGGACCCTGCAGCTCATGATTTTCTCTCCCTAGCAGTGAGAAAGTGTTTCGGGATTTCGAAAGCCAGCATAGACTTCCTAGAGGAATATAAGTGCAAATCCACTAGAAAGCAATATGAGTCATCTTGGAGAAAATGGGTGGCCTTTTTCAAGGCGAAGAATCCGCAGGAGATCTCGACAGACTTCTGCTTATCTTTCTTCATCCACCTCCATGGTCAAGGGTTGACAGCTAACACAGTTTCGGCGTGTAAGTCTGCTTTGACAAGACCCATTCTATATGCCTTCCAGGTCGACCTTGGTAACGAGATCTTTAATAAAGTTCCGAAAGCCTGCGCTAGGCTCAGACCTTCAGCACCTCCAAAGCCCATTTCATGGTCTTTAGACAAAGTTCTTCATTTCGCTTCTCTGTTGAGCAATGAGGAGTGTGCGTTAAAGGATTTGACACAAAAAGTTATTTTCCTATTTGCACTCGCATCCGGGGCCAGGGTTAGTGAAATTGTAGCCCTCTCGAGAGAGGCAGGAGGTGTTCAGTTCCTGGATGGAGGAGAACTGAACCTGTTTCCGGATCCTACGTTT
>NC_090726.1:85348769-85353769 GCF_036898095.1 Palaemon carinicauda | reverse complement strand
GAATTGACTGAATCTGTCCACATTGAATCGAAATTAGTTTCTAATAGCGCACTCCATACCATTGAAAATACAAAGGAGTAAATTAGCGTGCAAATATATCATAATTATACACTCCTGCCGACTTGAAGACACTTTAATTTGTAAGGAGAGAGAGAGAGAGAGAGAGAGAGAGAGAGAGAGAGAGAGAGAGAGAGAGAGAGAGAGAGAGAGAGAGAGAGAGAGAGATATATAAGATTAATGGAAGATCTAAATTCCATTAATAATGGAGAATAACTGAATATCAATACTCTATAAACAGACAACCCAGCAGAACATGGCTTCAAGAAACGAAAGAGAGAGAGAGAGAGAGAGAGAGAGAGAGAGAGAGAGAGAGAGAGAGAGAGAGAGAGAGAGAGTGAGAGAGGATTTAGAAACGTCTGGATAGTTTTTGACAAATCGCCACTTGGGTCTGTGTTTTCCCAAAGTAGCGTTTAGCATCCCACTTGCAATATTATCAATGTTGTGTTAACTTTTATTTATATTACTCATAACTGAAAACGAGGAGTTATTTAAAAAAGTATTGTCTTATCATTCAGTAATTTATATTCGTCATTTAGAAGGTCAGGGTTAATTTTTTTACTCCCTACACTATTAGAGAAAGAGATAAAATGAGAAAAATAATGCATGATTATTTTACTGATTACTAACTGTATGGTAAAGAAAATACATTATGAGCCTGATAACTAAAATAGTTTGTTATGTTTCCTCTCTCAGAACTAATTAACACCCAAGGAAATATTGAAAAAAAAAAAATATATATATATATATATTTGGTTTCTTAACAACTACCTTTGCTTATTATCATCTAAACGCCCAAAATGTTTTTTACGTTAGTGCTACCTAATAATATTTCATAGAATTTTCATAGTTAACGAAAGAGAATTTCTGATAATTCTTAAAAACAGATTGTGACCTAGCTTTATAACCCCTCATTAAACACTCTATCCATAACATTCATACAAAGCAGCTTGACAGTAGATGTGTCCTAAGATTTGTTTGTAACCATGAAAACGATCCAAGCAGTTTAAATTTTATGAATTTAACCTATATTAACAATAACAACATCTTCAATTGTTATTATATTACTGATGATAGATTTCATAATCAATTCCTAGCTACCACTCCATTCGCAAGAATTGTAGATATTCATGCTTATATATTTACTTTCCTAATGGAAGTAATATGCTGAATAAATGATAGATGTAATTCAAAATCAAAGAATGGTATGAAAACGAGTTACTGACACAAGTGACACTTTAAATCTAGCATAATATAACAAAAGGGGAAAAAGATAATTACAAGAAAAGTAAGCGTAACATTCTTAGAGAACCACGCAACAAGAGAAGAATATATTCCCAACTTGGCTTGTCCGTTGACAGTTAAGCAAACAAAATATTTCTTCCTGAAAGAGAGCATAAAACGCAGCCTCAGTATGTCCTTTGTTCCTGAGGACTCAAAGGTCTCTTGGGAGGAAAAAGGAACCTTTTATAAAGTGAGAAGAAATCTTACCCTTCCCTCTACCTCTTGACGTTTACTTGTCTACTATTATTATTTCAAATAATTTTTGTTGTTATAACTCTAAACCATGATCTGTTTGTTCAAATCGTTAAACTCCCATCATATTAAAGATGATATCTCATCAACTGCATTATCATATTATCCAATTATATAGTGAATTCTGATGCAACTTATTTTCAGTAAAGTAGATACCCACTTGAATAAATGTGTCGCAGGGCAACAGATTTGTCGATTACTAATTAAAAAAAAAAAGATAGTAAAATTACAACATATTTCTATACAGTATACTTGTAATACAGCAAAGTAGTTAGGAATAGAATATTTGTTTTCTCAAAATACTATGCAGTAAACCTCTAGAAAACTGAGGAATTGCATATTTTTTTTTAACTATGATTAATAAATGATATTAAATACCATCATTGGTATTTCTTTCTGACTCAGGTATTTTGAGTACCTAATAAGAATTATAGTTACATATTTTTGGGCTCCGGCCATGTCGTCCTGATCGAAGTTTCTATAAGACAGCTGTGGCGGGATGCAAAAAAAAAAAAAAAAAACGCCACGCACTTGATCACTCTAAACGGACAAATTGTCACACAACACAAACTTTATCCTTATGTTATCAACTGGACTATTAAACCGAGGAAACAATAAAACTCAACATGGCCTTAAAAGTATATTTCTTACCACTAAATCACTTAAAATTTTGCATTAAGAAAAAGCTTATCCTTAAAAACTGTAATCCTTAAAACTAGATTAAAATATAGGAACTGCATTCAAGAAAAACTAATAACACTTAAAGCTAAATAAGTAACGGCACAACATTTCATTAAACACAAAAAAACGCCGAAATATGAATGTGTTTGTATAGTATTTTATGTTAACACCAACACTGTTATCCACAAAAAGCCAAAAGGTTTTCCACGGCACGCTACACACAGCTATGTGGTTAACAGTCCCCTCTGTGGCAATTTGCCACAGCTACCTCCCTGATTGGGGTCGAAGTTGTCATCATCGCCATCATCATCATCAACATTATCATCAACAGCAATCGAAATTTCAGTCACTCCAGGTCATCAACAATTATGTAATTCTGAGCCGTCGTATCCAGGTAATCAGCAATCAATTCCACATTCAATAAAAATTCTCTCCAAAGGAGGAATTACGCCCTGCAAATAAGAAAGAAAAAACACTTACGAACACTCCTGGCTAACTGAAATATCGCATTATAATCAAAGATGAATAATAAACTCTCCATTTTTCATAATCAATCCTAGCAAATAGATTAAAGAAATAGTACTTACCGTAGAAATAAATAATCACTTCCACGCACTGGTCGAAATAACATAAAATAAGTCCAGCACTTAAATCACACAGAACTGTCTTTGGCTGCAGTCATATAGAAAAAAAACATCTGTTCAAGACATTCATCGCTGTCCTAAGCTAGCTAAGAATATAAACAAACAATTATACCAAGTTTTTCCTACAACAAACAATCATGTCTCTCTCTCTCTCTCTCTCTCTCTCTCTCTCTCTCTCTCTCTCTCTCTCTCTCTCTCTGGATATGGCAAACAGCAAAAAATTAATAGATAAGTGAAAAATTAGCCCTCCACACAGCTTCTACCTGGGATATCTCTGCGAGTGATATGCAAGAGAATTTTACCTAAGAAATATCAATGGTTTCTATCCCCCGGAGCGAAAATCCTGTGTGAAAACATGTTTGGTGGTTCTCCATTCCATCTAGAAGCACCATCTTCACATTTTTACTATTGGGAGTTTTTGCTTATTTTCAAGTTTTTACAGTGATTTAAAGACCATGGATGCCTTTGCTTTTCCTCTTCGCTCAAGTTGTGTACCATTTCCCTTTTTGGCAGAGAGCTTCGCGTGTCCACCCTTGTGTTTTTGCGCTAAGTGTCCACGGCCACCACATGGAATATGCCAGTGGCTCATGTCTCCAAATCACCCAGAATTGCATATTAATTCTTATCTAGTTTTGTAAAAAGTGTGTTAAATATATTCTTTTACAGCTGAGGTATGATTGTAGTTTAAAATTTTGCCACACATAGCCCTTGGCCAAAACTGGCAGATAGATTAAAATGCACCCCCCCCCCCCCTTCTACCAGGTAACCACATGGTTTTCATGAGGCCTCCGCCCGTCACTCGCTACTGATATGTCATCGCGGGGAGATGCAGCCCTGAAGGTACTCTGTGGGAACACTGGATGGTGTATTGCAGTTGTTTTTGGGCGACAGTATTTCACTTATCTACTTAGCCTTAGTGTCTGGCTAGGCAGCACTGGCTGTGGGGACATGTTCACTTTGTCTACACTCTGTTGATCTCATATAGCAAAACCAACCTTGTTGTAATATTGACAGGTAGACCTTCCTTCCGTGTTGCCTTATCCATTTGCTAGGCTTCCTTTTTTAGTTTATTAGTATACTGTCAGCCGGTTGTGAGGACTCATTCTCTGTGCCTATTTACTGCAGATCCACACATATAATATATTATTATTATTATTACTATCCAAGCTACAACCCTAGTTGGAAAAGCAAGATGCTATAAGCCCAGGGGCTCCAACAGGGAAAAAAAGCACAGTGAGGAAAGGAAATAAGGAAATAAATAAATGAAGAGAACAAATTAACAATAAATCATTCTAAAACCAGTAACGTCAAAACAGACATGTCATATATAAACTATTAACAGCATCAAAAACAAATATGTCATAAATAAACTATAAAAAGACTCATGTCCGCCTGGTCAACAAAAAAGCATTTGCTCCAACTTTGAACTTTTGAAGTTCTACTGATTCAACCACCCGATTAGGAAGATCATTCCACAACTTGGTAACAGCTGGAATAAAACTTCTAGAGTACTGCGTAGTATTGAGTCTCGTGATGGAGAAGGCCTGGCTATTAGAATTAACTGCCTGCCTAGTATTACGAACAGGATAGAATTGTCCAGGGAGATCTGAATGTAAAGGATGGTCAGAGTTATGAAAAATCTTATGTAAAATGCATAATGAACTAATTGAACGATGGTGCCAGAGATTAATATCTAGATCAGGAATAAGAAATTTAATAGACCGTAAGTTTCTGTCCAACAAATTAAGATGAGAATCAGCAGCTGAAGACCAAACAGGAGAACAATACTCAAAACAAGGTAGAATGAAAGAATTAAAACACTTCTTCAGAATAGATTGATCACCGAAAATCTTGAAAGACTTTCTCAATAAGCCTATTTTTTGTGCAATTGAAGAAGACAGAGACCTTATATGTTTCTCAAAAGTAAATTTACTGTCGAGAATCACACCTAAAATTTTGAAAGAGTCATACATATTTAAAGAAACATTATCAATACTGAGATCCGGATGTTGAGGAGCCACCGTCCTTGACCTACTTACAATCATACTTTGAGTTTTGTTAGGATTCAACTTCATACCCCAT
>NC_090726.1:85341269-85343769 GCF_036898095.1 Palaemon carinicauda | reverse complement strand
TGATAAGATTTGACTTTTATATTTATTTTAAAAAATGAGCAGTACATGAAACAGTTTGCAGATTTTCTTTAAATACAATATTTCTAGTGAAGGTATTTCATCTGCTCTGGCCATGAGTAGAATTATTCTGAGGACAAATTTTCACTCTTACACTGTTCATAGACCTTACTCTTGAGAAGGCAACATAAAGTGGTCCATGAGTAAAGCAAGGTTGTGGTAGATATATCCCAACCTTATCGAAAGTCTATCCCGGATCTTTATTAATGGTCAATGAATATGATAGGCGGACGGAAAATTGAGTAATGTTGTAAATCTTTTACAACAAGAACGGATTAGTCGTTAAACGAAAAGGTCTGAGATTTTGCCTTATTTATAAAAAGAGTCAAGTGTTAAAGACAAAATTGGGAAAAATATATAAGATGTTCTTTGCTTAAGTAATCAGAATCTAATGTAAATTTGTAAGAGTATACCATGAAATTATTTCCATTTTCCTTAAAGCGTGACACACAAGTATACCATGAAATAAATAACACACAAGCTATCGTATCAATATAAAGATGATAATGATAATAATGTAAAGATTACTGAAATTCTTAGAATTGAGATGGCACAAAGATGCCACTTGTTAAATTGAAAACATTTGCATCACAATGCAAAAACATTTAACATCCAAGGTACAGCGATTTGAAACCTCAGAGGTCTGCTTTGCATATGCTCCTACAGACCATTGCATTTGGTGACACGTTGAATATTCATAAAACTATTATAAAGCATTATTGTTCAGAGAATCCTCCAGCCTTATTCCATCACGGTGGCTCATTACGGAGAAATGTCAAATAAGACAGCATATTCTACATTTCAAAAAGTTTATAGCAGTTGTTGTTGATGCAATGCACAGTATCAGAGAGTGGTCCTTTTGGACAAATGAGACCTTTGATGATGTGCAAGTATGATATCACTCCAATCTTTACTGGAACACTCCGGTAGGCATAAAAGTGTTCATTTCACATGTGATTGTTACATTTATTAACTAAACTTATAAAAAAAAGAATATCAACACAGAACATCGACAACATACAAGAAGAATTTTTGAGCTTACTGCACTTGTTTCAAGACCTCTATTCAAACCCTTGGTAAACCTCTGACAAAACAAAGCTTGACTTCTTGAGTTTCTATTCATGGCATGGTCAAGGACAAGAGAACTCGGAACCATTAAATTTTACCTCTCGTGATTTCTCTAATATGACCACTACTCTTCAGGTTAATTTGAATGTAACCCATAATATAGTAAAACTTAAGAGTAAACGTGAAGAAACCTACACAAGACTCACATTAAAATTCTATAAAATTTTGAGTCTGAAGCAGAATGAGAGTTGGTGATCAACAATGGTATATATGTAATAGTAGTGTGCATTTACCATGCTAGTATAAAAACTGCAATAAAAGAACTATGGCTTGACGAGAATGAATATTCACAAATTCATGAGGTTGCGGAATAATGTGGCCCTGCAGACCCCAGCTTCATATTATTCTTTCATGATCTGACAGGTAAAGATGATACCAGTTTAATGTATGATTTTGGAAAGTAGCAAATGTGGAAAGGACCCAAAGAATTAATCTTTCATTATAGATCTATGTTTGCAAACAATCTGTCTGATCTTAACAACGATTCCTTGTGTAATTGAACAGCTGGAACAGGAGGCAACCTTTCTCATCTTACAGGATTAGAAAGCAAGGCAGACTAGTGCAAGCATTGCAGACTTTCAATAAATTTTTAAGTGTAACAGCTGCTCTCCTATTCCATATGACTGATATGGCTGGTCTGTTTGTGATTCGGAAATTTTACCTGTAAAAAGGACAAGAAGGGCTTTCCGAAAAATTCCTTGACCATGTTATTAAGTGCAACTGTAAGAAAAAAATGTGCTAGCAACTTTTCCTGCAACAAAAACAATGTTGCTTGTTACAATACCGGTGCATGTAAAGGGCAACTTGATAAGTGGTCTAGAATTCAACAGCTACAGATCGATACAAATAGAGGTTATTATGATGGTGATTGAATCATTTTTCTATTATTAAACTTTCATCTTCAATTCTAGCTTGCATAGTAATAAAATGTCATAATTGAACATCGTCACACTGAGAATACTTAAATTTGTTTATTTACCACAGTAACTTTCCAGTGTTATTGACAGAGCATAGCCGTTTTGTAGTAATGACTCTGTAATAAATTACTTTAACATTTTGAAATGGGCACATTAAAATGCATTTTAAATTTTCTATAAGCTCTGTTTGCACCCTTTTTGGATATTTGTATCAGTGTACAGCACATATTATCGACAAAGAATGGAAGAACAAGATGTTTGAATCGAGTATTTCTAAGAGAAAATTAGCTCTTAACGATAATCTGCTTCTGAAGGCAACACAAATACGATTAAATCTAATTCCTCCTTACTTGAAGCAAACAAAATTATGAGTCAGTAATATCCTGCAGTTATAAAGA
>NC_090726.1:85333769-85336269 GCF_036898095.1 Palaemon carinicauda | reverse complement strand
TAATTGTATAAGAAGATATTTACCATCACATATTATAACTTTTAGTCGATAACCTTCCGTAAGAGTTTGGACTACTGAGGATGACGATGATGATGATGATGATGGTAATTATTATTATTATTATTATTATTATTATTATTATTATTATTATTATTATTATTATTATTATTATTATTATTATTATTATTATTTGATCAAAATATTTTTCCAATGATCATAAAACCTAGTTTTGCCATTATGAGAGAGAGAGAGAGAGAGAGAGAGAGAGAGAGAGAGAGAGAGAGAGAGAGAGAGAGAGAGAGAGAGAGAGCGAGAGAGAGAGAGAGAGCTTTTGATTAATTCAAAATGTACTTTGAACTTTGACTTTAAAACCGTAGATATAAAAACTTACAGAATAATAAAAAAAAAGTGTATATGGACATTCAATATTTCAGTATTCAGTCTTGCAAAACATCTAAAGATGATAAAAGAAAGCACTAGGCCCTTCTTCAATATTTGTCGAAAGAAGACATTTTAAAAGACTTCAGAAACCATTTCATACGTGAATAGCATCTCCCATCTTTGACACCTTGCTGAATGAGGTCTGACACCTTCATAAGTGCCCATTGGAGTGAAAAAGAGGATTTTATACCCATTTCATTCGGATACTAGAGAACTTAGCGTCTGTTTATAAAATGGCATCTGTCTGATATGCATCCAATTTTAAAATGCTTACATTCTTTTCGGTGACTGTGGATGTTCATGGTAATGTTAGTGATCGTTTTGAGCACGAATTAATTTAGATATTTCATAAATATATATATATATATATATATATATATATATATATATATATATATATATATATATATATATATACATATATATATAAATATGTATATATATATGGATATATATATATATATATATATATATATATATATATATATATATATATATATATTTATATATATATATATATATATATATATATATATATATATATATATATATATATATACATATATATAATTTTGCGTGTATGTATAACGTATATACTGTATACACACAAACACACACACACATATATATATATATATATATGTATATATATATATATATATATATATATATATATATAAATATACATATATATATACATATATATATATATATATATATATATATATATATATATATATACATATATATATAAATATATATATATATATATATATATATATATATATATATATATATATATATATATATATATGTATATATATATGTATATATATATATATATATATATATATTTATATTTAAACATATATATATATATATATATATATATATATATATATATATATATATGTGTGTGTGTGTGTGTGTGTGTGTGTATGTATGTATGTATACTGTCCACATATACACACATAGGTTTATATATATATATATATATATATATATATATATATATATATATATATATATATATATATATATATATATATATATATATATATATATATATATATATATATATATATATATATATATGTATAACGATATAAATATATATCAATATAATAAATAAATATATATATATATATATATATATATATAAATATATGTAAACATAATTAATATATGTATATATATATATATATATATATATATATATATATATATATATATATATATATATTTATATATATAGACATATATATATATATATATATATATATATATATATATATATATATATATATATATATATAAATGCGTGAAAATCCTAAGGAACTTTATGCTCATATGCAAAAGAAGAACAGGGACAGTTAAAATTTGAAATATAAGTTTAAATCCTGACTAATTCCGGGATACTTCTTCGGAGGACTGATTTATTGAACAAGGTTTCTTTGCATTTTATATAGAATAACGAGTCACTCACAAACCAGCTACCTGCGCTGGTATCAAGAGTTTTTTAGGAGTTCACCCCTTATTTGCCACGTGCCAGAATGGGTTATTAATGATGACCAGTAAATTGGTTTGGCTACCAATACAATTTCTTCATATTAATGTGGGTACACTTATCCATACAAATACGTATGCAAAATCATATGTATATATATATATATATATATATATATATATATATATATATATATATATATATATATATATATATAAACAAATCTGTACACAAACACACACCTATGTAAATATGTACATGGACATATACATATGCATTCACATACATGTATACATATACAGACATACATACATACCTGCACATAAACCAATATTTATACATAGATACATAGACTTACAGATACATGTTTGTTATCATTCATATATAATTATGAGATGTAACCCTATCAACATGAACAGACAATTACATACATATCAGTACTTATACCTAACATAAAATATAGTGACAAAGCAATTATGTATACTTTACGAAATAACTGTACCCACTTAGGTCTAAATAATAATTTCACAGTAGCATTAATTATTTCCAGTA
>NC_090726.1:85308769-85328769 GCF_036898095.1 Palaemon carinicauda | reverse complement strand
AAGAAGGCCAAAACAGGAGTAATTGAAGGTGTATGTACCAAACGGAGTGGTGGTGGCGGTCTTGGGGATGTCTTCTGGGTTCATAGGCACCTGATAATACCCCTTCAGGAGGTCGAGCGTAGAGAAAACCTTCGTTTTGTGCAGGTAAGAGGTCACGTCAGCAATGTTTGGGAAGGGGTAGTGACCCGGTTCTGTTTGCATGTTCAGGCACCTATCATTCCTGCATGGACGGAGGGAGCCGTCTTTCTTCAGAACTATGTGTAAGGGTGACGACCATGGGCTGGAGGCCTTTTGGCAAAGGCCCATTTCCTCCATTTCGGCGAACGTCTGTTTGGCGGCTGCCAATCGTTCCGGTGCCAAACGTCTGAATTTTGCGAAGACTGGGGGTCCAATCGTCTTGATATGGTGATAAATACCATGCTTGGCAGGATCCATGGGCTTTTGGCGAAGTTCTGGACGGAAAACTTCTGGGTACGACGTGAGCAGGTGGGTGTAGGCATCCGTGGGTGCGTTGATGTGGAGAGCGAGGTTAGAGGGGGCGGGTTGAAGAGGCGTCGACAAGTACGAGTCTGCATTGACCAATCGTCAGTGGGCAACATTAACCAGAAGGTGGAAATGAGAGAGGAAATCCACACCGAGGATTGGCAATGTGACGTCAGCAACAAGAAACTTCCAATTAAATTTACCGTTTCCAAACGATAATGTGAGGTTCTTGTAACCGTAGGTGGGTATCTCAGATCCGTTGGCAGCTACCAAGCGGACGTCTGCAGACGTAGACAGACTACGTCGTGTCCTGGAGAGTTCCCTTGGCAAAAGAGAACGACAAGTACCCGTGTCTACCAAAAATTGCACGCCCGTTCCTGCATCATGTAAAAAGAAAAGATTAGAAACACGGGAGGCCACCGCCACGAGCGATGGCCTACTTACACACTTTTTGCCCACTGACAATCCTTAGCACATTTCTTCGCGGTTGCCCAGAATCTGAAGTGGTAGTAGCAAAACTGTGGCAGATGGGAGGTAGTAAATGGCTGTAGAAGTCGTTGATTGGCACGCGAGCGATTGGTGGGTGATGGGTGGCTTTGTCGCCGCTTCGGCACGTCACGGGGTAGGCGTGTATGTCCTACGGCATTCAAATCAGGTTCGGGTGACGTTGAATAGGCATCCTCTTCGGCAGGGGTGGAAGCGTTGATGGAGGTCTTAAAGTGACTGTCCATAAGGGCGTCGGCTTTGGTCATCAAGTCCTTTATGGGTAAACTGTCGACATCGGGTATGGCAGCACGTTTAGGTCCGGGTAAACGGCATATCCAAAAGGCACGAAGTAGGTTCACCTCACGAGGAGAGCCGTCTGCGGCAGGTTGCAGGTGAGTGATACTGGTCATTTCCCTGAGGGCAAGCGAAGCCCTTTGGTCCCCCAAAGGTTGTTGCGAGAGCTGAAAAAGCTTTGCTATACGGGCGGCTGGCGACGGCGAGTACTGCTGCAGAAGGTATGTTTTGTGGCCGTCACACGCTAATGGGGTGTCTCCTTGTTCACAAAACCAGTTAGATATTTCCGGGAAGGAGTCCTCGGGTATCACTGCGAGAACATGATCTGCTTTGGAGGTTGAGCGAGTCACGCCCTTGATGCGAAACTGGACTTCTGCGCGCTGAAACCAAGCAAACACCTCTCTGCTGGCGAACGATGAAAGTTTCAATGGGGCACCCGCAGCGCCAACTTCCGTAGAGTCCGCCATACTACCAACGATGGAGGGGCGAGGAGGGGGGAGGCGGAAGGCAGTGGAAGCGAGTCGGTGTCCGGGGTCAACAATGTGACGAGCCGAGAGAAGGTTGTGACTGAAAGACAATATGGAAGCAACTGAGTAAATTTGTTATAGAACACTCTCCTTCATATACAAAAGCTCAAAGCAACAAGAAATTTCATGTTAAAAAACAGACACTTACAGAGGAGCAAAGCAGATATGTTTATTCAACATATATATATATATATATATATATATATATATATATATATATATATATATATATATATATATATATATATATATATATATATATATATATATATATATATATATATATATATATATATATATATATATATATATATATATATGTATATATATATATATATTTATATATATATATATATATATATATATATATATATATATATATATATATATATATATATATGTATATATATATATATATATATATATATATATATATATATATATATATATATATATATATATATATATATATATATATATTGTTACGAGATTAGTCGGTCCGTGGTGTAAAGTTCTTATTGCACGATAAGAGAGGTTAGTGTTTACAAAAATATCAGGCAGTAAAATGGGTGGTGGAAATGAAAACACTTGGGAAAACTTAACAATATTTATTAACAACAATTTTTTGGATTAGTCAACCTTGTGACTACCTAACAATTTTGAATTAACAACTTACAACTATATATTAATAACTATCACTTCAAAAATATCAATTAACAATTAACAATCCACCACATGAACATTAATACCTAAAAAGGCACACACCGAGACAAGGCTTAATATTGAAAAATTTCTTAATGTGAAACACCGCTCTCTCAACGAGAGAGTCAAATAATTAAAGCATAAAGCACACAACAAAAATATATGTATTTTCACACTCTTTGGGGCTGAATGAAACCACCACCTGCTCCAACAAAAGTAGCGACTCCAATTACATTTAACTAACGTAGGGAATGCAGCACGACCTCCAAAGCTCCCACAACTGACGATGTCGAGGATGCGTTGACGGTGGTGTCTCATTCGCATCCGAGATTCCTACGTCAGCGGTGCGAACCGCAGAAGAGAACACACAGAAAATGCAAGTCACCGCATGTGGTAGAAATGCACCTGCCAAAAGCCATCAACCGTTGGTGTCGCAATCCTCAAAAAAGCTCACATAAGCTAGCTGCTGCAGTATATCCTGGGAGCCTCGAGCTCAAACTGTGACTTTTGGCAATCGATTTCCTCGCATGTAAACACAGGTGTCTCTTCTCACCAAAGACTTGAAAAACACAGAAAAGAAACAAGCGTTAAACTAGACACTTATAAATCCTTAAGCGAGCGGGGAGGAGGCTAAGACAGCACTTCAAAAGAAAAAAAATTAGATTTACAACTAAAGCCTTATAAACTGAATCTTATACTAATTTTACATAAAACAGAAATGCAGTAACAAGGCTGACGTAAGCAAAAGCAAATATTACGTTAATACATAATACCTTCCTCCCCGAAGAAAAAAAAATAAACAGAAAAACTATTATTCCTTTTTTTTATATACAAATGGAAATGCACCTGTAAAGTAAGAACAATAAGTATAAAAAATACAAACCAAAAGCTTTATATACCTTACCATGACTAAACCTTAATAAACTTACAGGTATGCCCACAGACATATACCTTAACCTACAATACACCGGTTTTATAGTCCAAAAAGTCATATATATTAGTATACAATCAAAAGTCTCAGTGTATGGGGATAAATTAGTAATTAATTTTACAGGAATCTTTATAAAACACTAGAGTGTATACCACTCACAGACATCTTCAAAACTTTATCTACAAAGCTAAAAATATTTTTTATACAACCTCAAAGGAGAAACGAGCAAGGCGGCATATGAGAAGGATCGGGCAAGCAAACTAAATTCTAGAAAGGGTATCAGGAAATTAGCTGTCAGTCCCTTTTACAAGTTTTATAACCAAACTGAATTACTGCAGAAAAAGAGCCCAGCGCAAAATCATCTGGTTTGCTCCCTTTATCCGTTCTATGAAAACCAGAGGATTGTAATCCATCCACATCTCAACCGGGAAAGAAAAATTTGTCACATACGGCTTAAAACAGTTAAGAGCGCGGACCAAAGAAAGAGCTTCCTTTTCTATAGTGGAGTAACACTTTTCCGCCGCCAGAAGCTTTTTACTATAGTAAGACACAGGATGAACACCGTCCTCCTTTCTCTGAAAAGGGACACCTCCAATGTCAACGTCACTGGCATCTACTGCTTTAATAAAAGGCTTCTGAAAATCTGGGGAGGTCAAAATGGGGTTTGTAATTAATACTGGTTTATGTTTATTAAAAGATTTTTCACACTAATCCGACCACCAGAGCTTTCTTCCTTTTTCTAATAATCCAGTAAGAGGCTGAGCAAGATCAGATTAATTACGCACAAATCTGTGATAATAACCTGTCATGCCCAGCACTCTTCTTACCTCTCTAACATTACCAGGCCTTTTCAAATTTATAATTGCCTAGAGGTTACCTTGTATCGGAGCCACCTGACCTAACCAATCTGGTGACCGAAATAAGAAACCTTGGCCTGACTTGCAGACCTCAAGGCTTCAAAAACCTTGCGTAACATAAACATGTGGGTAGCCCAGTCATTACTATATACTACCAAGTCATCAATAAAATTTCCATTCCTTCCAAACCACAAATCACCCTATGCATGAGCCTTTGAAAAGTACATGCCGCATTTTCTCATTCCGAAGGGGATAACCTTACACTCGTATAGGCCAAACAGAGTGACAAATGCGGATATTTCACGAGCTTGGTTGGACAATGGAACCTGCCAATAACCCTTTAAAAGATCCACCTTAGTAATAAATTTAGCAGAACCAATCTGATCCAGACAACTACCAATACGAGGAAGAGGAAAAGAATCATTATTCATATTGGCGTTCACTTTATAGTAGTCCACTCACATGCGGAACATACCGTTTTCTTTCTTTACTAATACAATAAGAGAACTCCAGTGACTTATAGATGGTTGAATATGGTTATGTTTCAACATATACTCTATCTCCTTACTGACCAAATCTTATTTTACTGGGTATAGCCAGTAATGACTCTGCTTCACAGGAGAAGCATCACCTACATCAACGTCATACCTTAAAATATTTGTCCTACCTGGAGCATCATGATAAAGATCTGAGAAGGAATAAATTAGCTTAAGCACATCTTCTCGTTTGGTAACACTAAATGATCTAAACTACTTTTTAACATATCCAAATTTTGCATATTTTCCCCCATTGCATCCGAAGGAAACTGACAACCTAACTTGTCAGAGTCCTCGGGAGACACATCCAATACCACAGACACAGGCTCGGACACTATTGCTAAATGATCACCTTTCTTACCGATATAAGGTTCCAGACGATCAACATGAAATATTCTACATTTACGGCTTGAACCAGGAGCTTCAATTTCATAGTTAACCTCTGACAGTTTCCTCAAAACCTTCCAAGAGCCCTTATATCTTGGTTCGAGAAAACTATCCGGGTTCATACTCAGCACAAAAGCTAACTCCCCAGGTTCAAATGAACGTGCCTTTACCTTTTTTCAAAGTTGTTCTGCATTACTGACTGGGACCGTTCCAAATTTTCCCTGGCAAATTTCCATGCACTAACCATTCTTCCCTTTAAGTCTTCCACAAATCTTTTAACATTTATTTCTTCCTTCCAGCTGGATTTGAGCATTTCAAAAACAATTTCCAATGGTCCACGAACCTCGTGCCCTAATAGCAACTCAAAAGGAGCTACACCAGTGGAGGAGTTAGGGTGATTCCTGATAGCAAAGAGGGCAAAAGGGAGGGCTTTGTTCCAGTCACTATCATGATCATAACAATATTTTTTCAGTACAGACTTGAGGTTTTGGTAGAACCTTTCCACCACCCCTTGACTCTCCGGATGATAAGGTACAGTGGTAACGTGCTGAATGGCCAGTTCAGCACACTTATCCCTAAATACCTTATTCGTGAAATTCATCCCGCAGTTGGTCTGAATTACACGAGGGAGACCATATCTGGGAAAGAAATCCACTAATTTTCAAAGATAGATAGATAGATATTTAGATAGATAGATTTTTATTGACCACAAATTTTACATTAAAAAATTTCAATATATATAATTACAAATTAACATTAATCTACTATACACTCGGGATATTTACATTATTTTATATACTATGTAGTCCATGAAATTACATGATTTATAATATTTCCTTAGCATATATCATAATTAAAATCATTAACCATATTTCATATAAATAACTTTATCAAAAAATTAAAAATTTATATTAAACCAAAAAAATATATCAATGGGTAACAGTTCAAGATTGAATGGGCAATTTTCACAGTGGTGTGTACATCTTTGGCAAGTAACTGATGAAATGAATTTATATTATAATCAGTTCGTATACTATGTGTAATAGGGCAGGACCTCGCCACAAGGGCATAGTCTCTCCTCTTCTGGGAGGCGACCTCGACCTCTTCTGTTCCACCTACCTGTTTCAATAGCAAGGTTATGAGCGCTTAACCTTAATCTAGTAAAAGAAGTTCTATATATATCATTAATATTAATCTTTTTGGTATATACATCGTGTGCAGTAATTTCAGGATTCAATAATTTATATGTCTCTCTACGTGATGAATTAGATTCTATTACAGCCTGTTTTAAGTTTTGAAAATCTTCTTTGATCTCATCTTTATCAAAATCAAGTTTGAAACATACAGTATATACAAGTAGGTGTATTGTATTCTAACGTAAGTTTTCTTGAATGTACCCTTGGATCCTCGACCATCCCGTTCCTATCTCTCCACATATTTTTGAAAAACTTCCTTTGTTTATCTCTTACAATAGCTTTTAGTGTTGGCATTCCTACTTCCAAATAACACAGATCATTGCATGTTGAATTACGAACACCTAATAGTTGTTTAATTCCCCAGTTATACAATTCAACAATAGGTTTCAGATCTCCATTAATCCAGGACTCACACCCGTAAAGAATTGTTGACATTAAAGCAGCATTAAAAAGTTTCTTCTTTACATAAAATGGCACATCGTTGTTTTTATTTACAAAAGATATGAATTTTAAAATGTGGCACATTTTTGCTTGCGCATGAGCAGCAATGGCAGACGATACCAACCCATCACTTGTAAAAACACTTCCCAAATAAATATATCGGTCGCACCATGACACTGTCAAATCATCCACTTTCATTGGTTCACGTTCAATCATCCCTACATTAATAGCAAAAAATTTGGTTTTGTTCATATTTACTTTCATACCATTATTTTGACAAAACTGATTAAGAAGTCCTAATTTATTTATCATTCCATTCCTAGTCGTAGATAATATGACAGTGTCATCCATCAACACAAGAACATGTAGCCATGCCAGGAACCCATCAAGACCACAATTTTCTTTAATCAACTTAATCAGATCATTAACATATAATACAAAGAGGATACATAAAGTAGGGTATCGCTGACGCACTCCCACCATAGCTGTAATAACAGCAGTTCCTATAATGCTACGTGTGGCATGATACTTCGCTACTAAAGCAGCAATCATCACCGCCCCCACAACCTAACCGTTTAAGCATACAGAATAACGTATTTCATGGCACACGGTCATAAGCTTGGGAAAGGTCTACAAAGGTAACAAATAAAAGTAATTTTTTCCTTTTAGCCAAATCAGTTAATAGTCTTAACGTTACTATATGTTCAATACACCCTCTTTTAAGTTGTCCACCAGCCTGTTCTCTGTAGGGAGAAAACCATTGCATTAAACGGTTACATAAGACCATGTCATACAACTTTGAAATCACGTTATTTACATTAATTCCACGATGATTAACAGGACACATACGATCACCTCATTTGAATATTGTAACCAGCCTAGCCAATTGCCAAGGAGAGGGATAACGAGCTGAAGAGAAAATGACATTAAACAAAGAAGTCAACATCATTACCCATTCTACTGGTAATACCTTAAAAAGCCCCGGACTTAATCCGTCGGGTCCTCCAGATTTGTCAAACTTTAGTTTGTGTATTTGAGTTTTTACTTCGTTCTCTAGGATCTCACTATCTAAACAGGGATTGTAACGTTATAATCACTCAGCTCCATTCGGTTTTCTGTTGTTCTCGTAGGGTTAAAAAGTTCTTCATAAAATTCCCTGAATTGTTCATCATTAGGAAGAATACAGCTATCGTTTGTTTCCTGATATTGACCTTTCCAATCTATGGCTTGCCAAACCCGAGCATCATCATTATCATTCAACAACCTATCCCATCTTTCTAATGATTGATTGATAACATTATTTGATGGACCAGTATACCTGACACGACTGATTTGACTACACTCATACAAAATACTTGACACTGATTTAACATATACATCAATATTATCATGGTTAAGTATAGGGAAATCTCGCCTCAGAAGATGATTACGAAAATTCTCTACATTTATTTGATTAAATTTTATAGGTCTCTTAATAAAGGTATTATTAGATATATTAGTATACATAGTGGCATGATCTCCTAGATATTTAGTACGTGAATACAGGGAATACATATAATTTATTGAAGGGTGTAAAGTCAAAGAAATCGGGGCATGATCTGAAGATAAAGAAATATCTTGCCATACATTAAAATTACTTAAATGTCTAATCAAACTTGGTGACGATATACATATGTCCAATGCTAATTTCCACTCATATCCACTTCTATAAGTCAGTTTGCTCCCAAAATGCTGATATCCACTCTTAAGGTTGTTTATTATTATCAACTTTAACTCAACACATACCGCAGAAATAGCATATGCATTATCATTGGGAACTACAACTGGATCATTTATAACTGGATATGTACAACCATGCACACCAAGATCATCAATACAAGAAATCAGATTACGAATAGAAGCACCAAAACGTGTGTTCATGTCACCAAGTATCACAAATTTCGTGCCAAAACCTGCAGTCTTGACCTTTTCCTGTAATGCGCTAATAAGTGCTGGGCTAAAATACTGTGAATCTGATGGAGGAATATATATGAATCCAAACATAATGTCCGGTGAACAGGATAGGCGTACCCACACCTGACCTTCAATACTTGTGTCGACATTAATCACCCCAATTTGCAATGAGCGCCTTATCTGTATAGCTCTTCCGCCTCTATGTGTACCGCCACTCATGGCAACTTTAGAAATAATACGCCTCATAGGTATAGCTTTAGGAAAGCAAGAGGCTTTATCCATGATAGTTAGTAAATATACTTAACCTGTTTTAGTTTTGGGTAAGGGACCTACCACATCAATTACTAACTCAGAAAATGGATCACCTATAGAAGGTATGACATGCAACGGAGCTTTAGGGATCCTCTGATTTGGTTTACCAATAACCTGACAAATCTCACAATCTCTGATAAACTGCTTCACACTCGATTTCATTCCAGGCCACCAAAAATACTTAGGCAGGCTATGAAAACTTTTAAACACACCCAAATGACCTGAAAAAAATTAGTATGAGGTAACTCCAAAACAGAATTTCTGAATTGATAAGGTAGCACAACCTGTTCCATCCGACTAGTTTTATTCAAATTATCAGATCCGGGATGACTAAACCTATATAATAAGCCCTTTACAACTCCAAAACTAGTTTTAATCAGATCCTCAACATCGCCCAAAACAAAATTAAATTCATCTTTTTTGGGGTTTAATGAAAATAGCTTTGTCTCAATCAAGTTTCATATTAACTACATCATTACAACTACTCTCTACTGGCCCGGGCCTTAAAACATCTAACTCTACACTACTTAACATTAAGTCATCATCGCTCTCCACATCAAGTAAATAAGCAGCTTTTGCTGTGGACCGAGTCATTATAGCCATAGGACTAGCATATACTGATATTATTGGAAACAGCTCCTGTCCTTCGCTATCCAGCATATCATTTCCCAGGATTCCATCAATACCCAAGATAGGTAGACCATCCACCACAGCCAACTCAGTGATGCAATCATATCTTGGAAAAGACATGCAGACATTAACCAAAGGAGCAGACACAACTGAATCTGGAAAACCTCCCAATAATACTAAATTTCCAGTAAATTTTTCAAAACTATTCAGAGTCCTCTTCAAGACTAACGACCTGGCAGAACCAGTGTCCCTAAAAAACTTCACGTGGACAACACAAGAGTCAAAAATCAACTTTCCAGGCCACACATATTTGTCGTACTTGAGTCATGATTGGGGATTAGGAACATTAGGCTTACTAATATTTACTAAACTACTCCTATCTACTACAGGTCTATCTACAGGACTACTGCTACTAACTTCTGACTTATCATTAACCAAAGCTACAGGACTTTGATTATTGTGCTGTACGTACATCCTAAGAGCATCACACTGGTTTTGGAGATGCCCAGGCTTGTTGCACTAAAAACAGCTTTCTTTATGGCCTGAGCTTCTATTTCCATTATACCTGTTATCTGCCCCCCCCCCCCAGGTGGGAAGTCTCTATTAGCAAAAACTTTAGGGGGAGGAGGACCTCCTTGGACTCTACCCACATCCCTATCACCTGGAAAAGAATTAGAATTATTATTACCATTGTATTATACATAAAACTACCGCTGCCTGAACGGCGAGTCAATACAAATTCATCCACTAACTGAGCAGCAATACTCAATTTCACACTTTTTACCTTCTCCAGGTGAACTCTATACTCCCTGCTACAGGCCTTCTTAAACTCCTCCAGGAGCAACAGTTCACGTAACGCAGCGAAAGTAACTATCTGACGACTTTTCAGCCAGTCGTCGAACTGTTCCTCCTTGACGCGTGCAAACTCCAAGAAAGACTGCGCAGGGTGTTTCATATAGTTGCGAAACTGGAGGCAGTAGGCCTCAGGAACCAAGTCGTAGGACTTTAAAATTAAGGCTTTTACCTTATGGTAATCCCGAGCTAATCCCTCCTCCAAGGCATTATACACCCACATTGTCTTGCCCACTAACCTACACTGTATTAATACAGTTCACATTTCTGCGAGCCAAGACAATCAGGAGGCCACACACTCAAATGCCTTGAAGAACTCGTGGACATCCTTTTCATCAAACACAGGCACCAATTTTAGTGCAGCACCTATATTAAACCGATATTCGAAGGTATTCTTAGGGGAACTCCTCAAATTGGCCCCCTGCAACCTAGCCATCTCTGTATTTAACTTTGCCATCTCCAACAAATGACACCTTACTTGCTCGTTCTCCTTAAACTCTTTTTTTTTTTGCAACTCTATGTGCTTACAAATAAGGTTTTATTCCTTCTCCTACTTGAAGTCACCCAACGCATTAACAGGAGCCAGAGATTTGAAGGGTACAGAATCAGGGGGTCCCAAGAATGGATTAGACGACACACTACCTAGACCCTGGGGAAAATTTGCTGGACACTCGTAAATGGTACCTACGACAGGAGGATCCTCAAACAGAGTTAGACCAGCCCTCATGCTTACTTTGTCCTCCTCTAAACATTTACTCAAACTCTCCTCACTATCACCAATTACCTTACTCTCACTTTCTGAATGCTCAGCTTCACCTAACTCCTGTTTTATTTTATCCCTAACTCATACCAGTACCTCTGCTCTGGTGTCCGTTGTCTTCCGAGGAACACCCAACCACTTGGCACACTCAACTAAATGTTTCTTACCTAGCTGGGGCAAATACTTAATACAATCAACTGACCTGAAAAATTCATCTGGATCGAAAACAAATTCCTGTTTCGTAAAAAAAAAAAAAAAAAAAAAAAAAAAAAAAAAAAAAAAAAAAAAAAAAAATAGGGGTGAAAGACATTGCTAAACCTTAAAAATAAAATAAATATTGAAGTGCCCACCCGAGTGTCGCTACACCGAATAAATACCGGATACCCTGAGCTCTCTATCCTGTCACGTTCGCCAAATATGTTAAGACCCTTGTCGGCCCGTGGTGCAAGGTCTTATTGCACAATAAGAGAGGTCAGTATTTACAAAACTATGAGGCAGTAAAATGGTCAGCGGAAACGATAACACTTGGGAAAACTTAGAAATATTTATTAACAGGAATTTTTAGAATAGTCAGCCTTGTGACTCCCTGATAATTTGAATTAAAAACTTACAACTAACTATTAATATAACAATTAACAATTAACAACCCACCACATGAACATTAATGCCTAAAAAGGCACACCCCGAGACAGGGCTTAATATTAACAAATTTCTTAATGTGAAACACCACACTCTTAACGAGAGAGAGTCAAATAATTAAAGCAGGAAGCACACAAAAAATATATATGTATTCTCACACTCTTTGGGGCTGAATGAAACCACCACCGGTTCAAACAAAATTAGCGACTCCAATTAAACTCAGCTAATGTTGGGAATGCAGCTTAGTAGGACTCCTCATCATTGAGAGGGAAATGGAGTCCAGACCGCCCAAAAAAAGGTAAATAATATCTACTACCTGGTCACTGCCTCCCTACATTTCACAACGACCTCCAAAGCTCATACAACTGACTATGTCGTGGATGCGTTGACGGTGGTGTCTTTTCCGTGTCCACCTTGAGGCCGGGATTCCTACATCGGTGCTGCGGACCACAGAAGAGAACACAGAGGAAATGAGTCACCCCAGGTGACAAAAATGCACCTGCTAAAAGCCGTCAACCGTTGGTGTCGCAATCCTTAGAAAAGCTCACATAAGCCAGCTGCTGCAATAGGTCCTGGTGCTGCAATAGGTCCCGGGAGCCTCAAGCTCCAACTGTGTCTTTTAGCAATCAAGTTCCTGGCATGTAAACACAGGTGTCTCTTCTCACCAAGGACTCAAAAAAAATCACATAAAAAAAACAAGCGTTAAACTAGACTTATAAATCTTTAAGCGAGCGGGGAAGAGGTTAAAACAGCATAAGCCTTATAAAGCCTTATAAACTAAAGATTATACTAATTTTACATTAAAAGATTGCAGTAACAAGGCTGAAGTACACAAAAACATTATATATATATATATATATATATATATATATATATATATATATATATATATATATATATATATATATATATATATGTGTGTGTGTGTGTGTGTGTGTGTGTGTGTGTATGTGTGTGTGTGTTTGTATGGGCATGTTTATATTAATATACATATACATATATATATGTATATATATATATATATATATATATATATATATATATATATATATATATATATATATATACATATATATGTGTGTGTGTGTGTTTGTGTGGGCAGGTTTATATTAATATGTATATATATATATATATATATATATATATATATATATATATATATATATATATATATATATATATATATATATGTGTGTGTGTGTGTGTGTGTGTGTGTGGGCAGGTTTATTAGTATATATATATATATATATATATATATATATATATATATATATATATATATATATATATATATATATATATATATATATATATATATATATATATATATATATATATATATATATATATATATATATATATATATACATATATATATATATATATATATGTATATATATATATATATATATATATATATATATATATATATATATATTTATATATACATAAGTATATATATTATATATCGATATGTATATATGTTTATAAATATTTATATATAACAGAGTTTGCACATTTAAACACGTTTTCCATATTCAAATAAGCTATTAATTTTATTACATTAATATCTGGATTCTCTTAACAACCTCGGGATCAGAGTCCCAAGGCGAACCACTCAAACAAAATAAATATACGGTATTTATATATATATATATATATATTTGGGCTCAAGCCATGTCGTGCTGATGGAAGTTCCTTCATTAGTAGCTTCCTAGGTTATATGTGACTACAGTGATATATCCCAGAGAATTTACCGAAGGTACCCAGAATTCTAACTCCTGTAGCGAATATCCCTTAACATTCTAAGAAGGGATATCGCGTAAGGACGTAATGGACGTAATGGCACACCTCATAGCAATCTGCACCCCAGATAGAGTTTACGTTCGAGGAGGTGTGGCAAAAATGAAAAGGGGGGCCCTTCAAAGGCCATCCCCGTTCCCTACTACTATCGATAGTACAACAGCGCCATCCCCATGATAGTGACCATTCCTTTTTTTGTAGCGATTTCGCTCGGTGTTATTTTCCAGTGATTGAAATTTTTCGATCGGTTAAAGGATTATTATTATGCTTTCTTCATCTTTTTCCGCCTTCGGAAAGTTGAGTATCGGGTCTTTACTTTGAATATGTTTTAGCTTTTGTTTTTCAATGATATTGAGTATTTATTGTGTTTCTAGAGCTGGGTCATTACTGGAGGCGCCATGGGCGCTGTCGTTCTTAGGCATGCGTTATTTAATTAGCGGAACGACTTCCTGTTTTAAGTAGCCTTATTTAATTCTCGTAATTGATTAGCTATTTAGGCATATTCTTGTGAAGACGTGATTATATGCATAATTTTTTCCTTTTTCCTTTGTCGATCGTATAGTTAGAGTTTCTGTGATTTAGGTAACCGAGAACTCGTCTAGCTTAGTTAGGCTAACCTAGACACTGTCTATACGTTCGACATTCCCCGATTATCTTTGTGTTTTGTTTTCATTCCATTGGAGACTGATACCTCCTGTAATGTTATGAAACTTCTCACGTCTCTTCGGAGACTTAAAGGTAATCCCTTTCCCTCTGAGTGTAGTCCCAGACTACAACCCTTATGGCCGTGCCTGAATATTATTCAGACATGACTGACCTGGGGTTTGGTTTCTGCCTATCCCCTTAACCTTTGGTTGTGGATATACCAGCAGGTTTTGGGATTTGGTCAGAATTTCAGAGTATTTAGTCTTATGGCGTTGACCTTTCGACAGGGTGAGTTGGTTGAAGGATACCTTTACTCCCCTGCCGACAAGGTTACCGACAATGGAGGTTAGTCCTCCATTGTTGCTTTGGTTTTGGTAGTATACCATTTCTCCTTGCGACTAAAGACTTGTCCTGTGCCACAGTTCCTTGGGCTGAAAGTAACCCCTTTTAGCCTATGATAACGTGGCACTGGAATCCTGTTTCTCTTTGTGGGAGGAGGCGCAGTATCGCCCCCTCCCCTTACTGTGTCGGCAGTCTCTGGGTTGGGGAACTGAGTCTCTCCTAGCACCCGGATTTTGTCGATTACATACAGAAACAGAGTTCCTTTTATAGGTGCTAGGACTGTCAAGTTTGACAGTTCCTTTCGCAATTGTTACAGGACCCTTTTCCCCTTCCCCTCACCCCTTTTTAATGGTTTATCCATTGCCTTTAGGCTGACATCCTGCATTCTTTCCTTAACGGTAGAGTGCTGGATGCAGCCAGACTACCTCTCTCATCCTGGCTGATGGCAGGGCATACTGCCGCCTACCGGCCTGGCCGACAACCAAGATGGCTGCCGACAGTCCTGCCGACAGTCATGGACTGTCGGCAGTTGCCGACTTTGCCGGCGGCTACCGACGTTGTCGGCGGCTGCCGACGTGGCCGGCGGTTGTCGGCATGATAGCCCTTTTTGCCGGCCTGGCCGGCAACCAAGATGGCTGCCGACAATCATAGAGTGTCACCAGTTGCCGGCCTGGACGGCAGTGGCGCCCATGACGGCTGTGAGTGGTTAGTCCCTTCTGTCCCCGAGGTTCTCAGTCCTCCCTTGGACTGTAGCTATAGGTTCTGTTGCCTTAATGCTGTCGGCAGGGCCGGCAACGCGGCGCGCCGACTGTATCAGTACTGTCGGCGGGTTGCTGGCAACAGTACTGTAGCTATATAGAAGTCTGAATGTTACATTCTCCCCTTCTATTAGAACCTCCTTTCGGTAAAAAGGTAGTCTATTAGACTTTTCTTCCTTAATTACTGTATATAGTTACAGTAAAGGATAGCCCTTTTTTCCATACTGTCTCTCTCTCTCTGTCTCGCTAGGTCTGCAAGGTATGCAGACATATCCTAGCCAGACCGGCAACATGCCGGATATACTGCTGTATAGGTAATACAGATAGCCAGTATATCTCAGTATAGAATATACTGTAGATAGAAAACTACTATATTTCTTAAACTAGTGGTTTTTTCCAATATATTTTGGATATCTAATTCGGGCAATTGCTGAGCCTAATCCTATATTGAATGAATATGATTTCCTCAATATCCTGATTAGAAATAAGTTTTATGATTATCCTGCAATATTAAATATTTCAGGCATGAGTAATACACTCTTATCCTGTAAAGGGTACAGCCCCCTTGTCTTTGAGTCTCCCTGATCAGGAAACTCTATGGTTTGATATAGTAGGAAGACTACAGCAAATGACCCGAGTAGGATGTTCATTTATATGTCTTTATTTTTCTGTTCCATCTAGTGCTAGATGGACCCTGCTGTCATATGCTGCCTTGTAGGCAGCATAATGATAAGACTGCATGACATAGGTACAGTAGTCGATATGTTGCAATTTACACTTTTGCAAATTAGAAACTACAGTACCATGTTACAGTAGTTTTTCCTAACTTACCTTGGGTATCATCCAGCGAGTGTTCTGCTGATACCATTTATATATTAAAGGTATAATTTCTTCAATAGTCTGATTTGATATCAGTCATCCTGACCCCACAGTATTAACAATTTTGGGATAGTTAATTGATACTTCTCTACCCCTAAGGGTAAGTAACCCTTCTACTTGGATTTTCTCACAGAGAAAGCTCCATGTAAGTTAATACTGAGGGGAGGTAGCAGCATTTGCTCGCAGAGGTATACAGGTATGTATCTCCTACTATCCCTTTATAGCTTCTATCCTAAGCTATTCTGTTGTAGATGACATTTACATGGTGATTATTAAAGTAATAATCCATTATATACTCATTTGGTTTTCCTTTCTTTACAGATGGAACACCAGATACCTTGTACGGCAGTCCACTGCAGAGCCAAGGGTAAGGACTTTTACAGTCATAATACTTGCAGGTTACATGCCCCTGCAATAATACGGATCCCTACGTTATTGGAACCCACAGGGTTGCAATATATGTTGGACATTGATGTCTGAAGGTTTTGATAATCCCAAGTCTACAGAGACTAAGAATATAGCACAGTATAAATTACGTAACTGGGTGAGAGGCTTCCAAAAGATCTCTCCGGGACCTTTCCTACCTAATTATAGGATGCGTAAGCTATTATTTCCAGAGCTAAGTGAGGAAATAGTAGTGCCTCAGGAGTCAACTACGCTCCCTGATGGCGAGAAAACCTTTGGGATCGAGGACAAGAAGTGCCCTAAGGTAGAAGAGAAATATGTTGTATCGGACTTTCCTCCGCCTTTGCTGGCTAAAGAGCCATCGATGTCAACATCTTCGTCTTTTACCCCTCTATGGGATAATGTGGTACAATTATGTATCCAACTGAAGAATCAGATAGAGAGCTTTAGTAAACAAAGCAAAAAGCGGGAAGTAAAACACAAGCTAGAACCTCGTAAAGCCTTCTTGTTGCTTCCCATGGGTCAGTTAAACGACCCATGAATCATGACCTTCCATCATGCTCCTTAACCAATCCCTGGAGGTTTGCGGAGCTGATGTCGATTTCAAATGGCAATCTCTTCATTTCAGAGAAAATAGGTACTGTTCCCTTGGACAAAATCCAATTTTGGCCAAGCTTTGAGGTTTTCCCTAATTGTTGGGTTCGACTGAGGTTTGAACCAAAGACAAGGAAAAGAACGGAACAAAAGGAGGTCATGATTCTTGATCATGATAAGGCACAGACTATCCTTTCGGATAATCTGAAGAAGGCGGGTTATTCAGAAACGACGGTTTTCTCACTGAATAACATACACTCTTCCTTTCTTGCTCCTGCTTCACTCTCCTTCCCCTTTATGGGGAAGGCATTTACTTCTGTTACCAAAGCTGTAGAGGCGGGTGAGTCATGTCACACACT
The DNA here is from genome assembly GCF_036898095.1 of Palaemon carinicauda. Lineage (NCBI taxonomy): Eukaryota > Metazoa > Arthropoda > Malacostraca > Decapoda > Palaemonidae > Palaemon > Palaemon carinicauda. The sequence goes on along the minus strand of NC_090726.1, from coordinate 85,310,998 downwards.
CGATGAGTGCAAGCCTTTGTCACCAGCTTTTCCCGGACAGGAAAAGGATTGGAAGGAAGTCCATTTGACATTTTCAGTAGGAAAATTAGACAAGGATGTCGCAAGCCGACAATTTAATGTATGTCTCCCTAAATTGTCCGATTTGCTCTTGTTTAATGATCACGAGTCAAAGGAGAGACTGGCGACATCACTTTCTCTACAAAACTACATAGAGTTGTGTTCAACTTACGAGAACACCCCAGACATGCTCAGGGTCTTAGCCAAAATGCATATGGCTACATTGGTAAAGGACCTTTACGCCTTTGTGAAGGCTAGGAGAGCATGTAGAGAGTTTGTGTTTGCTGCTGCAACGGTGAAACACAAAACAAGGAAGCTAATATCTTCCAACATTTGGGGTAAAGACCTCTTCCCACAAGAGGTCATCAAGGAAGTAATTAAGAATGCCGCCATGGAAAACATAAGTCTTCCTCAAAAATGGGGCATTCCCTCAAAGAGAAAATCTTCTGTGGTTGTGGGTCCCCAACCTAAAAAGAAGATCGAAAATACTGGAAATATCTGGGGTGCTCAACAACAGCCCATTATTCTAGTGACCAAGAGGCTACAGGCAGATGGTCAAAAGTCTAAACCTACTGGTAGTTCGAAACATAAAGACGCTTCGGCTAGGAGGAACATTCCCTCAGGATCGCAGGACCTTCGATCCTTCGGTCCAGAGCCTATTCAAGATGAGCCATTGATGGGGAACAGAAATGTCCCTACTAATATCTCCTTACCTTCTCCTACACTTCGAAACCCTCCTGGAGGAGTATACCTGAGAGCTATATAGCATACAGGTAGTAAGAAAGCTACGGCTCTTTGAGTCCCAGGGAAGGCTATTTTGTGTTCACAAGAAGGAATCAAAAATTCTCTGCGTCATTCTGAACCTGTCGCTACTCAACAAGTTCATAATAATCCGCAAGTTCTGAATGTTAATCCTTCTGAACATATGGACCTTGTTCCAACTATGGGTGTTTGTAGTCTTGTCAGACCTGAAAGGTGTCCTCTGAAACCTTCCAGTCAACCACCCCCCTTCCTCCTGCCTAGGATTCATGTCACGGAGAGTAACATTCATCCTGGAATAGATACGTATCAGACTCACAGTCCTAAGTATCTTCATAGTGATGACCCGGTTCCTGGGACATCTGAGATGTAAGATATGCTTCTAGAAGTCTCGAATTTCTCCAGCTCTAGGGTTTCGTTGGCTAAAAAAACCATCGAAGCCCTCAGTCACATTAGCCCCTTTTTCCCTCGGGAAGTTAAAAGGAGCTCGCGAGGTCTGTCAGGAGACTCAGCTAATCGATCAGATTCCCAAAATGCCAACAAGGAAAAGTGCTAAACTTTCCCCAGTTCGCAATAGTGACAGACCTAGTGCAAAGTGCACATCGGAAAGATGCGTTAAGAGTCTGGAGAAAACATGCATCACACGCTTGAAGAGATAAAAAAAGGCTGAGATTGGTCCCTCTTTAATCGCTTCTTTTACAAAAGTTAAAACACGAAAGTCCCAGGACTCTGCTGGTCCTTTCGTGGGCGGGAAAGCATCCTCCACACAGATCAGACTCTCTACCTCTGAGCTGGTACACTGAAGCGATATTAAGACGTCACAATCGAACGTCTCGTACAGTCTTAGTAATGTTTCCCATCCTTTTCCTGAAGTGATGGCACCTAACAGCAGTTCATTTACATTTGATCCACGATGTGACGGTGGATACTCTATCACGGTCCAAGGCGATAGAGTTGGAATGGTCCATGGACGCAGACATATTCCCTCCCAAATGGGAACAAGTCCCGGAACTGCAGTTCGACCTCTTCATCACGAGCGTCTTCAAGAAACTACCTCGCTAAATAGCCCCATACGAGGTTCCTCTAATGGGTCTGATAGACTAGATGAGGCCGGTCCTAGCTCCGATACTAGGTATATTTCTGAAGGTTCAGAAATTAACTGCCTTCGGTTTATCACAGAGAACCCAAACCCTTCATTTCATGAATTTCTTGCTCTAGCGGTTAGAAAAAGGTTTGGGATCTCAGAAGGCAATATAGGATTCTTAGAAGAATACAAGGCTAAGTCTAATAAAAGTCAATATGAGTCTTCCTAGAAGAAGTGGGTGGAGTTTGTTAAATCAAAAGGACCGAAAGAAATTTCTATGAAATTCTGTCTGTCCTTCTTTGTCCACCTTCATAGACAGGTGTTGGCGG
>NC_090726.1:85283769-85301269 GCF_036898095.1 Palaemon carinicauda | reverse complement strand
TTAAGATATATAATATTTCAGGATTTATGAAGTTTGTTGTACATAAAAATACATAAGTTAAATTCATCTTTTTATGTATGTACTGTTACATTTCCTTTGGTATATATCACCTATTCAATTTCAAATGAATTTTCATTCACGTTTTGTTATCAAGAGGGTATTATGTTGGCCTTTTTTTCATGTATACCTTTCGTAATGTGTACCTATTACCAAAAGAAAGTCACCACAGTCACAACTGCCCAATAAAAGAACCTTCATTATTTCTCATATTTAGGCAAATGTTTACTAATAGTATGCCAGTTTTTATCATGCTGAAATAGAAGAAATAGTTCAAAATATGCTATATTCCTTTTAATTTTAATATATAGCCAGGCAATAGCCTTACCTTACTAGATTAAGCAAATAAAAATAGAAGTCAATATCACCAAGCCTATCAAAATACATTGAAACTATTTTCAAAATTTGCAACGCCGAGTAAACGCTTGATCATGGTACTACAGCATAGTCGCTTCGAAGTGTTAACACCATAGTAAAAGTAAATATATGACTCTAGAAAAAAGAGAATTTCAGATGTGTTTTTTTTTTTTTTTTTTTTTTTTTTTATCAAACACCCGGTAAAAAGGACTTTTCAAGGAAAAGAGTATTAAGTAAACTTATAAAATAAATTTCTACCTCTATTACCAACCACAAAATCGTGTACAGCTTTTTTTTAATATAAAAGTTGTCCTGATTACTTTCATTAAAAATGCAAATATATATACACAGTAATAATGACCTGACATTCAAAAGGACTGGAGGTTAGAGAACCAAACAATTTCCTGAGTATGCATAAAGTCGAGGTGGGAGATAAAAGTATATGCCTTGCGTGTGCTTGATTCTGCAAAGGAAAATTAAATTAGATTTCTTGAATTCTTGAACAATAACACTTATTTACATTTCATTGAAAAGACAATTATTGTATGGCTATAATAATAACAATAATGATCAAGAAATTTTTCAATAAAATTTGACCATAATTACCTTACGTCCATTTTAATTGAAAGCAAAATGTAAAGACAATGCAATAATAAAAGTAAGCATTACAAGCATAATATTAGTAAAACAAAACGCAAAGATTAAACTAGTAAATTTCACCTGAATATTTTTTCCATCAAATTTCCTGTATATATTTTCTGAGATAATTAGTGTATTGATAGCAATCGACATCAATCCTTGTTTAATAACTTACTGCAAGGTTAAAACCTGCTCTTTTTTATCTCTTTATTTCAACCCTATTCCTATAAGCTAAACATTACCATTATCTTAATTGTATCCTTTGTATCGATGTAAAACAAAATATATTTATGCATCTTTAATGTATCTAAAAATGTTTACAGGAAATAGTATTCGTGAGATGAGGTCGTGGGATACTATCTAAAATTAATTATTGCATTTTGGATTAATAGTCTACTCTAAATGTTTGTGCACACTACTAGAATATATGAACCAATGAGATATAAGTAGAAAAGACGTTCAACATCCCCTCATGATTTATGGGTACACATTACATTTGTCTTTATACAACATCAATAAAGATAAAATGAATCATAGCATGAAACATAATGGCTCGCCCTGCTGGTTGGTATCTGCAACCCTTCCCCTCGACTCACAAAACACCAAAATTGAAACTAATCGACTAAATGGCCGTCACTGAGCTCTGCTTGTTTCCCATGATACATGACCTTTTAATGACGCTAGCAAATAAATTACCCAGTGTTCCAATGCCTTTCTTCTGTATTTATTATTCATGTTGCTTTTAACCACGCATTGTAATTTCTTTTCGATCAGTTACTCTTATCTATGTAATTCAACTCATGATACATTATTCAATATTGATTTCAATCATTACTTTGCAAAAAACTCTACGTATTAAAAAGAAGATAATAAACTAAATATTTTACTCCTTCGGCCAATAAAACGAAAGCGGCTTCAAACAGACTCGAAAACACTTGTCTTTATAATAATTCTAATGAATATAGAAAAAAAAAATACTTGACACCTTTATTCACAGTTTAGAATAATGGGATTCCTGGTCAAGGAAAACGGTAAAAAGATGCGCTGCCACTATCAAATTGTAGTTCCATGTTTTCTAAGTATTGCGATCGCTAATTTTATATTCCATTTTAGAAGAAAATTTGTTTTTTTTTATAATCACGCCTATGGATCCCTGCTCACTTTGCAGTGGTCCATTAATGTATTTGATTCGTGAATGTAATGGACATAGATAATGTTTTGTTATAGAGAATCTGAATAAAAGACTTGGTAATTTCTAAACCTGCCTCATCAATCCCAAAATCATGAAAAGACTTGCTTGCTAAACGTAACAATTATTATCAGGTAAAATATCTAAAGATTTAGATTTAGTAGCAGAGGTGATGCTTATGTTTAATTTTGGTGAATGCAGCACAATGCTCATGCTCACATTTTGTAATAATGATTATCTATATTTTTGTAAACATAAAGTTGACAATTCATTATTCAAAAGTCCTTATATATATAACTATTTTTTTTTCTCGCCAAACTTTACAGCACGCTATATTTTTCAGAGTAGTTATTAGCTGTGGTCATGCAAGATATCAAACGGTAACCATGAAATTTGGTTCCTCTGTGGGCTCCTCTTTTTCCCTTATCCTTTTATAATAAATATTTGAACATCCCTTCGCTTGTCTAATCTAGTTCACAAGATTCGTCTTATATTAGAAAAAAAAGGTTGGTTTAAATTTTGAGCAAACACTACACGAGTTGCCCTTCTACACAATTATAAGGAACCATCAACAAATCCTGCATTAAAATAAAATTTGTGGACCAATCTCTTCGATATATTATTTGAAAAGAAAAAAAGATACCCTTGAGGTTTCGAAATCAAGATTTAACCAAAGGCGGCACACATGTATTCATTCTTTTAATACACATAGAAAGGGAATGCTAGTAATATTATCTCTAAGACTTTTCCCGCAATTAGGAGGTAATTATCAGGGTTTAGAAGTCAGTCATATTCAATGATCTCACTAAGCTTGCTTATTTACAAGAATTGAAAAGAGAGAAAGTATTCTAGTTCCGCTCATGCATGATTTTTTTTTTTTTTTTTTTTTTTTTTTTTGTAACCTCACCATCCTTGTGAACTAAGGATGGGAGATTTTAGGGAGACTTTAGGTCCACCTGGTGATTCATCACTATCCATTGCCTGGTTCTCCCTATTCCTAGCTTGGGTAGAGAGTGTACCAACCGTGTTTCACACAACTGTACATAATTCCTTTTGTATATATTATGCTTGTATCTTCGCTCTTCCCTCGCACTAAAACAAACATGAAAATTCATGTCTGGTTTTTCCTCTGTAATATTGTCTGTCTTGTGAACTTGTTATGTCCTGTTGCCTTGAGGTTTTGTATATAAGGAGAGAGTTCTACAATAATATAACTCAGTCATTTCTAACCTGCCTTTGAGTTCACAACCTTACTCGGCGCCGTCACATTGGAGACCCCGGAAGTCGACTTACTCCCACTGCCTTCTACCCCCACCTCCCTCGCCCCTCCATCGTTGGTACTATGACGGAGACGGACTCTACTACAGCAGTTGGCGCTGCGGCCACCCCATTGAAACTTTCACCGTTCGCTACTGCAGAGGCGTTTGCTTGGTTTCAACGCGCAGAAGTCCACTTCCATATCAGGGGCGTGACTCGCTCAACCACCAAAGCGGATTATGTTCTCGCGGCGATACCCGAGGACACCTTCCCAGAAATATCCGACTGGCTTTGTGAACAAGGAGACACCCCAATAGCGTATGACGCCCTCAAAACATACCTTCTGCAGCAGTACTTGCCGTCGCCAGCCGCCCGTATAGCAAAGCTTTTTCAGCTCTCGCAACAACCGTTGGGGGACCAAAGGGCTTCTCTTGCCCTCAGGGAAATGACCAGTATCGCTCGCCTTCAACCTGCCGCAGACGGCTCTCCTCGTGATGTGAACCTACTTCGTGCCCTTTGGATACGCCGTTTACCCGAACCTGTACGCGCTGCCATACCCGATGTCGATAGTTTACCCATAAAGGACTTGATGACCAAAGCCGACGCCCTTATGGACAGCCACTTCAAGACCTCAATCAACGCCTCCACCCATGACGACGAGGATGCCTATTCAACGTCAACTGAAGCTGACATGAATGCCGTAGGACATACACGCCTACCCCGTAACTTGCCGAAGCGGCGACAAAGCCGCCCACCGCCCACCAATCGCTCGCGCCCAAACGAACGACTTCTACAGCCACTTACTACTTCCCATCCGCCGCAGTTTTGCTACTACCACTTCAGATTCGGGGCAACCGCGAAGAAATGTGCCAAGGATTGTCAGTGGCCAAAAAACGTGTAAGTAGGCCATCGCTTGTGGCGGTGGCCTCCCATGTTTCTAATCTTTTGTTTTTACAGGATGCAGGAACGGGCGTGCGATTTTTGGTAGACACGGGTGCTTGTCGTTCTCTTTTGCCAAGGAAACTCTTCAAGGCACGACGTAGTCTGTCTACATCTGCCGACGTCCGCTTAGTAGCTGCCAACGGATCTGCGATACCCACCTACGGTTACGAGAACCTCACATTATCGTTCGGAAACGGTAAATTCAATTGGAAGTTTCTCGTTGCTGACGTCACAATGCCAATCCTCAGTGCGGATTTCCTCTCTCATTTCCATCTTCTGGTCGATGTCGCCTACCGACGATTGGTCAACGCAGACTCGTACTTGTCGACAACTCTTCAACCCGCCCCCTCTAGCCTCGCTCTCCACATCAGCGCACCCACGGATGCCTACTCCCACCTCCTCACGTCGTACCCGGAAGTTTTCCGTCCAGAACTTCGCCAAACACCCACGGTTCCTGACAAGCACGGTATCTATCACCATATCAAGACGACGGGACCCCCAGTCTTCGCAAAATTCAGACGTCTGGCACCGGAACGATTGGCAGCCGCCAAACAGACGTTCACCGAAATGGAAGAAATGGGCCTTTGCCAAAAGGCCTCCAGCCCATGGTCGTCGCCCTTACACATCGTTCTGAAAAAAGACGGCTACCTCTGTCCATGCGGGGATTACAGGCGCCTGAACATGCAAACAGAACCGGATCATTACCCCCTCCCAAACATTGCCGACGTGACCTCTTACTGCACAAAGCGAAGGTTTTCTCTACGCTCGACCTCCTGAAGGGCTATTATCAGGTGCCTATGAACCCAGAAGACATCCCCAAGACCGCCATCACCACTCCGTTTGGTACATACACCTTCAATTACTCCTGTTTTGGCCTTCGTAATGCTGGGGCAACATTTCAACGTCTCATGGATGGCATCTTAGGGGACCTCCCTTTTTGTGTATATTATGTGGACGACATACTTGTGTTCTCCTCCTCAAAAGATGAACACCTCCGTCACCTGCGCATCGTGCTCTACCGCCTGCAACAAAACGGCCTTGTAGTCCGGTACGACAAGTGTACCTTTGGCTTCAACGAAGTATCGTTCTTAGGGCACCGCATCACTCCTGAAGGTGTCCACCCCCTCCCTGAGAAGGTAGCAGCCGTTCAGAACTTCCCCGTGCCCTCGACCGTCAAAGCTCTGCAGGAATTCTTGGGCATGATCAGCTATTATCACCGTTTTCTGCCAGCCATTACCGCCACTCTTGCTCCCCTCTACGCCTCCCTTAAGGGCAAGCCGAAGGACCTGAAGTGGGGTCCCCTTCAAGAAGCAGCCTTCTGCAATGCAAAGAAGGCCCTATCAACTGCTGCGGCTCTCACTTTTCCTATCCCACACGCCCCTCTCCTTCTCTCCATTGATGCCAGCGACGTCGCTATTGGTGCAGTACTTGAGCAGGTGGTCAAAGGCTCGCCCCGCCCATTGGCCTTCTTCAGCAGAAAACTGTCCAAGGCGGAATCGGGTTATTCTACCTTCGATCGAGAATTGCTGGCGGTGCACTTGGCTGTCCGTCACTTTCGCCATTTCTTAGAAGGTGCGCCCTTCGTCTTTCGCACAGACCACATGCCTCTGATGCACGCCTTCACTCAACAGTCTGACGCCTGGTCCGCTCGTCAACGCCGACATCTCTCCGCCGTGGCTGAATACAATTGCACCCTCCAATACGTCCCTGGGAAAATGAATCCCGTTACCCATGCCCTGTCAAGAAACACGTTGGCTGCCGTTCAACTGGGATTGGATTACAACGCCCTGGCTGAAGCCCAACGACAGGATCCAGAGTATCAAGCTTGTAGGACATCCTGCACGGTCCTCCGTTGGGAAAACTTTCCCCTTGAAGACTCCAACACCACCCTCCTCTGTGACGTCATTACTGGTAGACCGTGACCTTGGATTCCTGCTCCCATGCGCCGACAGGTGTTTGATTTCATTCACGTCCTTTCACATCCCTCGTGCCCTTCTACTGCACAGCTGCTGAAAGCAAAGTTCATTTGGCACGGCATTTCTAAGGATGCTAAGGATTGGGTCCGCGCCTGTACTTCTTGCCAAACTTCCAAAGTACATCGACAAACGGATTCAGGAGTGGGCACCTTTCCTCAACTTCAGCGTCATTTCGCACACATTCACGTCGACGTTGTAGGCCCCCTATCCACATCACAAGGACATCGTTACCTGTTTACCGTCATCGACCGCTCCACTCGTTGGCCTGAAGCCATTCCCATGGAAACTGCAACGTCCGCCTCAAGTAGATATGCCCTACTCTTGGGATGGATTTCAAGATTCGGTATCCCTGAGCATATTACTTCTGACAGGGGAACCACTTTCACCTCTCAATTGTGGACGTCATTAGCGAATCTCCTGGGCATCACCCTACATCAGACAACGGCCTACAACCCCGCTGCCAATGGAATGGTTGATCGTTTTCATCGCACCCTCAAAGCAGCTTTGATGTCCCGCTGCAAGGATTGCAACTGGCTTACTCAGCTTCCCTGGGTCCTCCTGGGACTAAGGACCACTCCTAAAGACGCCCTCGACGTCTCGGCAGCTGAAATGGTGTATAGCGACCCGTTGGTCGTCCCTGCCGAATTTTTTCCTTCTACAACCTCGTCCGACGATCTCCAGCGCATACGTCACGTCGTGGGAAAATTTACTCCGTGCCGCCAGACTTACAAGCCCCCAGCAAAGCATCACATACCAACGGATTTGCACTCTGCAACGCACATCTTCCTGCACAACGACACCAGCAAGCCACCACTAACGCCCCCTTACACGGGCCCTTTCCTTGTGATCCGACGCAGTCCGAAAGCATTCCTCCTAAACATTCGGGGCAATTGATCGTCTAAAACCTGCTTATCTTCTGCCAGATGACCCGCCTACAGTTCGCCTCTCTAGATCAGGGCGCCCTATTTAACATGTACAGTATGTCATTTTTAGGGGGGGAGCCATGTACCAACCGTGTTTCACACAATTGTACATAATTCCTTTTGTATATATTATGCTTGTATCTTCGCTCTTCCCTCGCACTAAAACGAACATGAAAATTCATGTCTGGTTTTTCCTCTGTAATATTGTCTGTCTTGTGAACTTGTTATGTCCTGTTGCCTTGAGGTTTTGTATATAAGGAGAGAGTTTTACAATAATATAACTCAGTTGTTTCAAACCTGCCTTTGAGTTCACAACCTTACTCGGCGCCGTCACAAGAGGGTCTTGGGCTCTGATCATATGCATATATAGTTAGCCTCTAAGGCATTGTCCTACTAGCTAGAGCATTGCCGGTGTCCCTTGCCTGTACCATTCATGAGTGGCCTTTACCCCTTTAAAGGATGAGGATTAAGAATGTTTTTTTCTTTTTCAACATCAAAATATACATTTGCTCATGTAAGAATAAACCGATAAATACTAAAAGAAAGAAAATCCAGGAATGTATCTAAAAAGAAATATGTATTAATTGTCTCCATTAAGAAGGCAGAAAACATACCAGAAGCAAGGTACGTATCTCTACGAGTTTTAGAAAAAAGACATGAGAATATATGACAAGAACGGTACTTCTACTACAACTCATTGTTGAATAAAAATTATGAATCAACTAATAATGGCAAATTATGATTAATCCTATCAATATCAAAGACTTGCAGAGTATTGGTACTGGCAGTAGCTTAAAAATATCGTTCAGTAGTTTAGACAGAACCATTCTGAATTATATTTCTGCATTAACAGTCATAAGGGAGAATGGCAATGGCTAATGTGAGTATTGTTTTGAGACCTGAATAGCATCCAGTACTTGATGATTCTAATTTCAGCCCAAGCGCAAAATAACTACGATTCCATCCGGCTGGGTGAGTAAATGGACAAGGACAGTATATTATATCACCAGAGGGCTTCAAATATAATATCTCTACTGGAACTGGAACAGTTAGCAGAGTTGTGCATAATGCAGGAGGATATTTATAAAAAAGGAACATTCAGCTAAAATGTTAAGAGGGATGATGAACATGAAAAAGGGAAGTCGTGATAATCGTAAAAATGCTTAAACAACGCAAAAGGGATGTGAAGGTCAGGTGTATACACACAAAGTGTCACGTTTGCACCTTACCCTCCGTTGATTATCTCCTTGAAGGAGTTCGATGAGAGGCAATGCAACTGCATTGATGGGAGACATATCATCATCCTTATCGGCATCAAATTTCCCACACTTACCGGCCACTGCACTTAAAACAGCTTTTCACTGATCAAGTCTCACCCCTGCGACATACTTCCCACAGAGTCCTAACTCATACCATTATTCCAAAATTATTCAGACAAACAGCACACTCCACATGATTATATGCAATATATCCTTTCAGCATTCAGTCATATCTCCTATAATGATCCAATGCCCTGACCATTTCCATACACTAAAAAGAGGGCATATCAAAAACTGTTTGACATATCAACTTGCAAGTTACACACTTTCTCTCAGTGTGAAAATATTCCTCATATATTTTCAACCCCTCTTACAGGCAGGACTAAAACTACTTTCCTATCATCACCCCCAACATAATCTGAAACCAGGACTATCGTCCCTCCCTCCCCATTCTTTTTTCCAAATCAAAATACTCCTCAACCACTCGTTCCTACTCACTGGGACACTACTGTAAATCTATCACCTCCTAAACAAAGCACCACATGGTTCCTTACCAGCCTTATTTTCTCGGCTCTAAATTCGAAACCTGATATAGTAGAAGCGACTGAAATGCACAAAAATTTTTCCTTGATCCTTCCCTGAAATCTGAAATATAGGAACAGAATATGGTATAGAAACAGGCTATGTAAAAAAAGAATGCGTTCAGTCAAGTGTAAATTAGTACTTCTCTTTAACCTAGTTCCAAAAAAGACACCTACAACATTCGTGGTTTAGGTCTAAGCCCGGGGGTTTGGGAACCAAATACTTGGTGTATGGGACTCCATCTCTGGGTACTGGTATTTATTTTATTTGAATTCATATTTTGGTGAAATGTTAGATTAGGCACCTTTTGTATAACACTGTTAGCCCTAACAATCTTAAACACTGATGAGCTCCTGCCATGATTAGCACAAAATCTAGATTCATTGCTAATGTAGAGGAAAAACCCTCCACACGTGCTCATCACATACTGTGTTCTACATCCACAAGCTGTGGCATCCAAAACATTGCCAAATACACTTAAAAAAGTGATGGGAATACTTGTGCAAAGAGTCAACTTTATTCTTGGATGTGCATCGGAATTCTGGGATGAGATTGGACTGGAACTGTACTGCATAGAGGTACGGTGGCTGAGTCGTGGCCGTGTTCTCTCACATGTAGTGGAATCACTGGATGAAATTTCTTAAGCATCAACAACCTGGATCAAATCATTTTGAAGATGAACATTTCATTATTAACCGAGGATGTTTGGCTATTTTTTTCTGTCCTCATTGATTTGAACATATTAATCCAGGGAAGGGATTTGGATATTATTCAAGCCAGGAAAAAAGTTGCAACATTCACAAGGAAACTACCTATTTGGAATCGCTGTATTAAAAGCAGAAACCTGGTAAACTTTCCAATGCTTGACAATATCCTTATTAGAGATGTTAAAACAACACCTGTAAAAATACTTCAAGAAGTAATAAATCATTTGAAAGTTCTAAGTACCCATTTTGAGTGGCAGTTTTCAGTTAATGATAATATTAGCATGGAATCAGTTTGGATACAAAACCATTTCTTGTTTTATAGGTCAAGATTGAGAGGTAACCATTCAGCAAAATATGATTTCATTGACTTTCATGAAGATCCAGGAAAAAAAACTTGATTCCCAAAGAGCTTGGATGGATCTCAGGCAGTTTTCGTGTGAACAAATCTCAGCTTACCCAAGCTAGGCAATGAGGTCAATGAATGTTTTGGTTTCCTTCGCAACTACTTATCTCTGTGAAAAAGGATTCTCTGCATTATTAAATCTTAAATCGAAGTGGAAAAAATAAATTGATGTGTCAGATAACATGTGAGTAGCTTTGTCAGTAACTGTACCACGATTCCATGCTATGGTTGCCCCTCCCCCCCCCCCCCCCCAAAAAAAAAAAATCATATTTCACTAGAATCAGTAAAAATTTGTATTACGTAATCAAGATACTGAAAAAAACTTGCACACTTATGTTTTCTTTCCTATTTCTTATGTGATGAAACTGAATTGTGAGAGGTAAAGTTGCCGATCTATAATATGAAACAATTGAATCAAAGTTATATTATAAAGTAGTTGTAGCTGTTTGTATATTTATCATGTGTCTTTCTTACTTTGCTTTTATCAAACATATATGATAAAGCTATCAATGCTTATGATTTTATTTCTTGTTCTATTTCGAGCTACCCATATGTAAAGTACAGTAAATTCAAGTTATTGACTTTTTCTGAAGATATACTGGCAAATAATAGAATTGGTGATAATTATTTTGACATTCAAGTAAGAGGGTGGTATGGAATCATCAAAAGATTAAGAACCCCTGGTCTAAGCCCTGATTACCATGCAAACACCGTACTCTTGAGTTTAGTACCAATTGCTATACTAATGACTTATTTTGTCGAGAAACAAAGATAATCTCAGGAGCTATGACTTCATATCGCTGAAACCCCTCCCCGGCAATAAGAGTCGGGCAATAAGAAAAAGCAGTAGATATAGTGTGTAATATATTCAGTTGTCTATGGGGCTTGTTATTCAGCGTGGAGATTATTTTCCGTAACTGAGCATGAAGCACAAATGCTAGTAGATTTACTGAGGGCAAAACTGATGAATGGTATTGGAATACTCACTTTGATTTATGTGATATGAAAGTAAAAGAACCATTTCCTGCACTCACTGAAATTGAGTAATTGGATACAACTTTTCCGATCATATTACGGAATGGTACATTGTAACTTCATTGCGTAGGATTTGCTTTGCTTTAAAAGCTTAGAACTGATTGAAAACTATTTATATGTTGAAACTAAATTGCATATGCTTTTATTGAGAAAGAAATAACAGGTGTATTATGGGCAATTATAAAATGTCACATTTATTTGGCCAGATTGCCCTATTTTTTTTTTATATTTTGGTGGGTCATAGACTATTGATACTATTACTCAGCATTATTAGCCTTCTTTGGCAGAACGGAAGTTTTATAGTAGTCCAGATGTTTTATCATATGCACCAGTTCACAGATCAACAAATCCTGTTCCTTTTGTCCCTGTGATTGCCATATGGAAGAATAAAGATAGTTTGCTTTTATCACCTGTAAAGGACAAATCAGTTGAGAAAAATGTGTATTACTACTGAATGGTCTGCAGAATAAGATTCACTTTAGTTAGTTAAAATGGAAGGTTTTCCTGAAGACTGTCCTCATTTGGAATCAGAGTTCAGTCCTCACTGGAATATATGTGATATGCTACCTACAAACTTTGACCAAATTGTTTATGGCGCATGACTTTTTGCACTAAGGAATCTTCGACAGTAGTTATTGTACCAACCGTGTGTCACACGATCGTACATAGTAAAGACATTTCATTTTGTGTATATATTAGGGTTGTATCTTCACTCTCCCCTCGCACTAAAAAGAACCTAAATAAACATGTATCTTTTTCTCAGGTAACCGGTTTGGTGTTGGTTGAACAGGAAATTTCCTGCTGCATTGAGTTTTTATATATAAAGGTGAGTGTCTGTAATAAAGTTACTCAGTTGCTTTTATCCTGCCTTTGAGTCACAACCTTCTCTCGGCTCGTCACATTGGTGACCCCTGGGCGACTCACTCCTCCCACCTCCCCCCCCCACCCCCCAGCCTCTCACCGTTACTATGACGCCCTTAAAGCATACCTTTTGCAGCAGAACTTGCCGTCGCCAGCCACCCGTATAGCAAAGCTTTTCCAGCTCTCTCAACAACCGTTGGGGGACCAAAAGGCTTCGCTCACCCTCGGGAAAATGACCAGTATCACTCGCCTGCAACCTGCCGCAGACGGCTCTCCTCGTGAGGTGAACCTACTGCATGCCCTTCGGGTAAGCCGTTTACATGAATCTGTACGCGCTGCCATACCCGATGTTGATAGTTTAACCATAAAGGAGTCGATGACCAAAGGCGTAGCCCTTATGGACAGCCACTTCATGACCTTCAAAACCTCCATCAACGCCTCCACTCCTGACGAACAGGACACCTATTCAACTTCAACCGAAGCTAACGTGAATGCCGTAGGACACATATGCCTATGAATGCCGTAGGACACACACGCCTATGAATGCCGCAGGCCTATGAATGCCGTAGGACATACCTATGAATGCTGTAAGACACACACGCCTATCAACGTCGTAGGACACACATGCCTATCAATGCCGTAGGACACACATGCCTACCCCGTGACGAACCGGAGCGGCAACAAAGCCACCCATCATCCACCACTCGCTCGCGCCCCAACCAATGACTTTTACAGCCACTCACTGCCGCTAATCGGCCGCAGTTTTTGCTACTTCCACTCCAAATTCAGGATGCCCTATTTAACATTTATAGTATGTCATATTTTTGGGGGGAGCCATGTACCAACCGTGTGTCACACAATCGTACATAGTAACGGAATTTTATTTTGTGTATATATTATGCTTGTATCTTCGCTCTTCCCTCGCACTGAAAAGAAACTTAATGAACATGTATCTTTTTCTCACCGTTAATTGTTAACTGGTGTGGTATCAGTTGAACAGGAAATTTCCTGTTGCATTGAACCTGAAATAATGGATGTGTTTTTCTCACCATTATCTGTTAACCAGTATGGTGTTGGTTGAGCAAGAAATTTCCTGTTGCATTGAGTTTTTGTATATAAAGGTGAGTGTCTGTAATAAAGTGACTCAGTTGCTTCCATCCTGCCTTTGAGTCACAACCTTCTCTCGGCTCGTCACATTATCAAAGAAAAGATCGCACAAAAGGAAGGGCATGACAGACTTTTCAATAGCCCATTACTTTTCATGGGGGTTGCTTACAAAAAAGGGGCTCCTTGCATTTACACTCGTAAATGTAGATTTATGTTTATTGAATCTGTTAACAGACATATAACTATAATTAGTGCATTATGAAATTTACATGGAAGGAAGTAGCTCCTCAACATCCGGATATTTGCAATAACAATATCTCTTTAACTATTCACAACTTTTTCAAACTTCTGGAAATGAGTCTTAATTGCAAATTTACTTTTGAAAATCACATTCAGACTGTTTCTTTATCAATTGCATAACACCTTGCATAATGAGAAAGACTTTTAAGATTAGCGGTGATCCATTTATCGCTGAGAATTGTTTTTCTTTATTTTTCTTTTTATTTTACTATGTTTTGAGTATTGCTCTCCTTTATCGTCTGGTCTTTAGCTCCTAACGCTATTCCTGATTTATTGGACAAAACCTTATGGTCTATTTTATTACTTAATCCTGATATTGACATTTAGCCCTGGTGCTTTCATGAGTTAGTTCTTTGTGTATATTTCATAAGATTTTTAATTAATCTGACCATCAATTGCATTCAGATCTTCTCAGACTGTACCATACTGTACATAGTACTAGGCATGCACCAATTCAAACATTATGGCCTTCACCATCATAAGAGTCAATACTACTGTACATAATATTCTAAATGCTTTATTGCAATTGTGACCGATTGTGGAAGGATCTTCCTTACCTGCCGGTTGAATCATTGAAGCTTCAAAAAAAAAGCATATGCTGTTCTGTTGAATAAGTTGACATAAGTCTCATTTCCTAATTTATATAACAATGATATCTTTCCTTACTGATACTACTTTTTTTATCCTACTACTTATTATAGTTTATTCGATATTTCTCTCTTTCCTTTTAGCTCTGGGTTGGTTACCCATTTGGAGGTCTATGGTTTGTAGCACTCTGCTTTTCCAGCTACGGTTGTAGCTTAGCAGGTTGTAATGTAATTAATGTAGTATAGAGCTCATGTTTATTTTTTTTTTTTTATCAAACATTATCTATTTCTACCAAGTAGGCAGAATATTTCATTGAATAGAATGTTTGAATTACTATCTAAAATAACACATGATGAATATGGCTAATTTTGTAGAGTTGGTCTACTATGTTCAGCTAAAAATCTGAGTAAGGCTTATGATTTCTTTAATAATAAGTATATGGTGTTAAGCAATAACAATGAGTAAGGAAAATATTAGAGTATATCACGAACAAATGTAAAAATTAGATTGGGGAATGGATAACTACACTAGATTATGATTAAACGACACCATTTTCTATTTTAATGATGAAACACTGAAATAAAAACTGTTTGTTTATTAGATCCTCACTCCCCCTTACTCTCATATATGAGAAATGTCCAAGTGATTTTGATTTACTTGAAACCACTAATAGAAAATTTGTATCGACGATTTTTTTACGCAACTAGATGTAAAATTTGGAGAAAAACTAGAGGAAATTCTACTTTTACATAATTTTTAGGAACCATCAATAAAACAAATATATATATATATATATATATATATATATATATATATATATATATATATATATATATATATATATATATATATATATATATATATATATATATCTTGTGTACGTGTGTGTGCATGTGTGTGTACGTGGGTGAATAAGAAACCATTTAACATTTGTTCATGCATAAGGTTCTTCACGTATGCAGGCATATATTATGTCTTTATTAAATCATTACTTTTATTGAACACAAAGCTTCTTCCTGAATTGGTAGATAATGCAATAAATCTATAATTTTGTATCAATGATATTACACCCTTCATTCTTCTTTTATGATATTTATCTAAGCATATTTCCTGAAATAAAAAATGACATTTTGGAAGGCATATCCTCTTATATATACCCTAGTCGTAAACAGTTCACAGTATCCAATAATCCACCATTTGGCAAACGTCGAATCCTTTGTAAGAGTGCAAGATTAATGAAACAACCAGTCGGAGCATTCCTCATGAAAATTCATGGTTCGGCAAAGCTCTTATGAAAAGTTCATCCAAACAGAACATGTTAGTCATGAAACACGATTTGTTTTTTAAAACTATTCAGATAAATTATCCAAGAATTTTAAAAATAGAGCTATTTATTAGTCTTGACACTCGTCGTTTGAAAATAATAATAATAATAATAATAATAATAATAATAATAATAATAATAATAATAATAATAATATTATTATTATTATTATAATAATAATAATAATAATAATAATAATAATAATAATAATAATAATATTATTATTATTATTATTATAATGTTTAAATCACAAAAGAAGCACTGGAAATAATAATAATAATAATAATAATAATAATAATAATAATAATAATAATAATAATAATAATAATAATAAGATTATTACAATGTTTACATCACAAAAGAAGCACTGGAAACAGATGTCTCTTGAAGTTTTTATGGCTCTATGTTTAGATATCTTAGTACTTGAATAATTTTGGTTTTCCTTTCTGATATTTCCAATAATTAATATGATACTTTAAGAGAAGTTATCTGTACTGTGTCATATCCCTTACGGTTGTGATTACATTGGCAAGGGAAAAACTACCTGAACCACTGTGATCATGCTGATATATCATTCATAAGTTTATTAATGGCCCTGAAAGAAAGATAGATAAAGTCATTTATCCTGTTATTAAGAAATTTCTGATTAATTGCAAGAAATAAATAATAAAGCTACCTTTCTAAATATTTGTTTACCACCTGTTTGATTACATTATTTTGAGTAACTCCTTCAACATATCTTTTTTAACAGTTCTACTAACGATTCCTTCTAATGCATAGAAACATTAAAACGTAAGAATTATAAATTTTCCTATGTAGGTAGTATTACTAGGAGTTATAAAGTATTAGAGAACCTTAAAAGGTAGAAAATTCTTATAACAACACAATCTAAAGTCACAAAATGTCTTAAAAGGGGATGATTTATTCCATACACATGTGTCAAAACTTTTCAATAAGCTAAACTATATCAATGCTGGATTTCCATTAGTTAATTATGTTAACCAACAATCATTTGTAATTCATACACTCCTCATAGTCTTGTTATCAATATCATATATTGTTTACTGTCAAACTAAGCACTAAATTGTTAGATTTAGAAATATATCAGTTTTGTTTTTTGCCTAAATTCCATAAACACAGGTCTTGACAATACCAAGTAAAATGATCAAATATCCGAATATAGCAATGAGGACCAATGTGATGTTACCCCGTTACTTGACTCCCTCATGGGCTCACACATGATGCTAAAATGTGTGTAGGATACTTTTTTTTCTCTCTCTACTTTTGGAAAAGAGAGAAATCTTATTTGTATTGGGAAAGATAACTCTTTACACATATGTACTTTATCTTTCTATTATCTTGATATTAAAGTAGATGATGAACAAATCTAAATTTACAGTATATTTCGATCTCTCTTCTTCTACATACAACCATTCACACATACACACAGATATGTATGTATATATATATGTATATATATATATATATATATATATATATATATATATATATATATATATATATATATATATATATGTGTGTGTGTGTATATATATATATATATATATATATATATATATATATATATATATATATATATACATATATATATATATACATTATATATATATATATATATATATATATATATATATATATATATATATATATATATATATATATATAAATATATAAATATACATTATAAGCAGGTAAGGAAAAGTCAAAGGACGTTATTGCTAATATGATTAGACTCACAATGACAATGGTCATAGGTTATCGTCTTTATATAGAAGAATGTGATCCCTGAAAAACAGAACAGAGTTTAGATTTAAATTTCGAACTTGGGTAGAGGCATTCAAAAAGGATTCGACAATATTTCTTTAGGTTATTGCCATGAATGGACACTAATCAACGGGTCTTGGACTTAATATTGACCAGTGAGAAACCAAAGCGTTATTAACACACCCTATAGAGACAGTCATCTTATGCTT
>NC_090726.1:85273769-85278769 GCF_036898095.1 Palaemon carinicauda | reverse complement strand
GTATATATATATATATATATATATATATATATATATATATATATATATATATATATATATATATATATATATATATATATATATATATATACTGTATATATATTTTGATATATATATATATATATATATATATATATATATATATATATATATATTTACACACATATATATATATATATATATATATATATATATATATATATATATATATATATATATATATGTACATATATAATTATATGATTAGGTGAAATCGATAATTCATGAGTATATACTTAACATATCTAACTAAGTCAATGCCCGCAGATGTATAATACACACACATACATATATATATATATATATATATATATATATATATATATATATATATATATATATATATATATATATATATAACACATACATACATATATATACCGTATATATATATATATATATATATATATATATATATATATACACATACATACATATATATACTGTACATATATATATATATATATATATATATATATATATATATACATATATATATATATATATATATATATATATATATAATACACATACATACATATATATATATATATATATAGAGAGAGAGAGAGAGAGAGAGAGAGAGAGAGAGAGAGAGAGAGAGAGAGAGAGAGAGAGAGAGAGAGAGAGAGAGCCAAAATTCTGAGTTAGTTGCAACTGCATTTCTACCTTAATTTTTTTTTATACAAGTTTGTAGAAAAATGAGTCTCTTGTTCATTTGTCCCAGTTCCCAGGTGAACAGTTATATACCCTAAAACATGTCCAATTTCATGATTTTTATATTTTCTGCATAGCTAGTTTTGAGCCTATTCTCCAAACTAAGTAAAGGAAACTATAGTGTATCGAAAATAAGTTCATTTATTCATTGTTGAAAACATTTCTAGTAATGGTTTTTCCAGAAGCTAGCTGGGTTTCATTCTTGTGTCCCATTTACAGCTAGTGAAATGAAGATGTTTACTGTACCGTAAAAAGATTAATGATTAAACTTCCATAAAAAGTAGTCTTTTCGGCTTGGCATAGAACTCTTGGTAATTTATCATCTTTTAAGAATCTTAATCGGGAAAATAACTTGATGTATCGAATATATCCATAAATGTAAAATCTATCATATAAGGTAAACTGAATAATCCTTTCTCTATACAGACACTGATACAAGATGCTAAAGTTTTCAAACAGAACAACAATTAGCGAGTAAATTTATCAATATGAATTTTCGTTGTTAAAAATGGCACATTACGCCATATGCACGCTACCATGCGTAATTGTAGCTAAGCATTGTAACACATCATTTTAATAGTGCACTACTCCTTATCACTCTTGATATCTTCCTGCTTTTGTTTGCCCAATGTTTTGGTCCAGACGCATCTGACTGAAAGCTTTCCCCTCGCACCTTTGCACAGTAAAATCACCTTGTTTCATAGATTTTCAAGGTCAGGATGATTCACCTATAGTAGCAACATGTCCCATTGATTAATGGTCCTGTGCCTGATAAAATTTCTGAGATAATAAGCAAACATCAAATGTAACATTTGTTGCAGGCATGTCTTATGAAATTCCTAGTCTTCTGTCCTACTTTCCTCAATGAAAAGAGGCAAGAGTTTAAATAATGAAATGAATGATTGCCAGAGCTGAGCCAAGGGTCCACGAGATGTCTCTGTGTAGTTGTTATTGGCTGTCAGTATTTGTGTGAAGTGTTGGGAATTTCAACAGCACTGAATGCATCAGGAGAAATATCATCCTGATCTGCACCATTAAGGTTTACTAAGGCTTGATGGTCAAATGGATTTTGTTGATTCTCAGACAGCCAGGATCCACATACTGATTATGTCTTTCTCAGAAGTGCTTCATACGCCAACTTGTTGATTTTTACTGTTCTGTTCTAGTGAGGCCCCGTCAGAACACCAACAATCAATCCAGCTGCAACTACCCCAGTCTTAGTTAGCAAATCCTTCAACCCGGCAGGGCCAAAATGATAACAAAGAATGCCAAGGAGTCTGCAGCATATGTGAAATGTTCCCATACATAGAATTAGGAGCTGATAGTCATCTGGGGATTACCAGAGTATTTGCTATATTTTGCAGTAGATGGCTTGATCCAAGACAACCATTACACTTCAATGCTTCAGCTGATCAGGCATTGTTAGAGAATGCTGGAAAATTGTATAAACTTTTTTAACCTTTGTTGGACTTGCATCAATTGTCTGACAGTACCTCACAGTGCAGGGAGTAGGTATGTCCACATATTTCAGAGTGTAAGTATTGAATGGAATCTGTCCAGTAAAATCTAAAAAATGTATTACATTTTTTTCTAATACAGTAGACAGAAAATATTAGTATTTTAAATATGCAATCATATAGGATTGCAAATTATAGAGAGACATTCGATTAACTAAAACGTGGAACATGAAATAGAATCCTAACACTAAATAAGATACATAATGAATATTTAGCACCTGGAACATTGTAGTGTTGATGATTGCTAACAACAAACATATTTCCAGAATCTAGTGGTAGGTGAAGTATGAACCAACGAATATTCAACTTGTGAGTTTCATTAAAAACTTGTAAATTAATCCTCTTCTGATGTCAACATTCAGAAATCTAGGGCCAAGTCTCTGTCTTTAGGAGAAAGGTACAAAACATCTAAAAAGGGAACTTTTGCTATACGTCCTGCTCACCACTGGCACCAGATGGATCTGGTGAAGTTTCTAAAGTGTTGACTCTATATTGTATGGGGATGCTAGTTCTAGAGTGGGTTGTGTTAGTGCTACTGATATTTTGTTCATTGAGATCAATATTTTTCCCAAGGAGGAAGTTGTGAGCACATTTGACAATATATTACTCGACAATAATACCCAACCTTTCTTGTGTTTACCCGTTTTTGGGCCAAAGCAGATTCTAACTCAAGCAACTTATTTTAAGAAAGTGTGCATACAAATCTGTTCAAAATTGTCATGACATAGAAGCTCGCTGTAAGATTTTTCAAGGTCATGCCTGGAGAGAAATGCTTTGGTGTTTGAACTCTACATTTGGACGCATTGTATATGTGATCCTTTCCAAGACTCATCAGTCTTCTACGTAAATCAAGTTCCAATGTCTCTATTTCATCCCCAACAAATTTGTCTGGAGATATCTTCCATGCAAGAAAGTTTTAAACCTGATCTGTGAAATGACCTTTATTTAGTATCACAACAAGTGAAGAAACATTTCATTCAATTTTCTGCTTCTCTAGTTCACTTTCAAGATGCTTTACCATATCGTTGAGATCTGCCCTGACAATTGGCCTAAGGGCCATTTTTGTTTCATTTTAAGAATACTCATAGTCAAAGTCAGGCCTTATAGTATCAGCAAGTTGCAAGCCAGGTTCAACAATTTGCCCTTTAGGAATTTCTGATAAAAAATAAAACTATCTAATTCTGTCATATACGAACATTAAAAGCAGAGAATAAGAAAAAACTAAATAAAAGAAATGTCAGCGGAACTAGAGAAATCCAGTATGTCACGTAGAATGTAAATCATCAACCTTACAAATATTTTGTTTTATAACGCAGGATCGTATAAGACTCTACTCTCTAATAACCCCCTTCTTACGAAATATTCTTTTTTTTTTTTTTCAGAAAATGAAAATCAGTGACATCCTCCTGAAATTTGTACTTGAAGATGAGCCTGTATCATTAATAATAAATGAGCCATGGTGATGCCTATAGCTTGTTTCTTACTTTAGTATCATTGAATAAGTAGTAGACTTTTCCTCTAAGAGTTCTACTGGACAGGGTTGTGATGTTCATTAGGAGAAGATGAATTTTCTTTTTCTCTTGGTTAAAAATTATCTGTTATTGTATGTTCACCATTTCTTTCCAATATCACTCCCTGGCGGCTTTAGGGATAGTTACCCGGTCTTGGTTGTTTCTGTTGCCGCTTTTTCCCTTTACCAACGGTCAAAAGCCTTTTAGATGACCGCTTCTCAAATTACTTGCAAGTTGCTATCCATGCAGGCAAAGGTGCCTAGGAGGTACTCAAAGCAGATTGCTATTAACAAATGAAAATTTTTCTCAAATAATTGTTTACCGTATACAGCCAAATACTCGTTTTCAAATCATCTTTAAACTTTTGGGGAAAAGTTAAACTAGCTTACGGATTTCATATCTTTTTATCAGATAATCAGCAAAGAAAAAATTATCTTGTACTATATAATTGTAACTGATTACTTTTACCTTTGTATAGACTTGCAAAGAAAATATTTTTACTTAAGATCATGTCGTTATAGCATAGAGTATTTTATTAGGAATTAATTTATGTTATATGTACAAGGTATCTTTTGGTAATTTTGTATGTTAATATATAATACTTTTTACGGGAGCATGCTTACAGTTCGACCACTAGAAACGATATTATTCTTAAGAGGATAAGAATTTTTGCGAAGAAACATGAATAAAGTATATATCTTCCTTTGATGTAGAACTGCATTTGAATATTACAAACTTATACATTTGTTTTGCAGTGATAACCAACAACCATAAGATGTTCGTTGATTTTGCTGTGGATGATGAAATCTTGTGAAATCAGATTACTTCAGAGGCTCACAAAAAAATGTAAATGTGAGCTTTTGGGAAGCAAGGATATAAACCTGCATGATGTAAACTAATGCTCTTATTCCAGACATAATCTATTTGGAAATCATATAAGTAGATTACCGGCATAGTTTTCATAACAGTTGAATATGTTCTTTTCGTAGATTCTTGTGGCTTATCTCTTCTTTTTATTTCAATTTCAAGAATTTTACTTATAAAAGCATGAATCATAGAGAGCTAAACTATATAAAATTGAGTTCAAACTTAATTTTAGGAGAATACAGTAAGTACATGATTTTGAGAAAAATTATGATTTCATTTTTTACAGGGCCAACATCTGAAAGTAAGTTTTGATATGTCGGTAAGGTTCCACTTATTTTTTTTTTTCTTA
>NC_090726.1:85266269-85271269 GCF_036898095.1 Palaemon carinicauda | reverse complement strand
GAAATGCAGAGACAACAAATAATGGTTGTGGACGAAAACCTAGAGTTTGTTATTGAATATGTGTACTCAGGACAGAAGGTAAGGATGTGATGTAAAGCCTTTGGTAAACAAAATGAGATTATGAAAAGCGAATTGCCACCTTCTCTATAAGGACAAGTATTTAGTCTGATGGTCCTACAAGTATTAATTTATGCATCAGAAAATTGGTGCCCTAATAAAGCCTTGGAACAAAAGCTACTTAGAACTCAAAAAGCTATGAAAAGAATAATGATGGAAATAACACTAAGAGGAAGAAAGAGAGGAACAGGAATACTAGAGCAAACTAAAGGAAAGTATATTCTATTGACCTGTAAGAAAAAAGAAATGGACATGGGCAAGGCATACAATGAAAATGATAGATAATAATTGGAAGTTAGGAATAATACAATCTCTCTCTCTCTCTCTCTCTCTCTCTCTCTCTCTCTCTCTCTCTCTCTCTCTCTCTCTCAATGTTCCTTAAATGTTCATTCAATTGCCTTTCAAATATAATGGAAAGTTTTTCCGTACTGTTTCTCCTCTCCTGCCGAGAATACTGACTTACATTGAAAGAATTTTTTTGGACTGGTTATGTAGATGCTAACGAGCTGTGTTTGTGTCAACACAGAAGGTTAACAGTAGAGTATATTGGTGGCCTGTTGCCGTTACAGGAAAATATTTAGAAAATCGTAACTGGCTTATTTCTTCGTTGACTCGTGTGTGTTGTCTGACTTTAAATCTCAAAATTGGTTATTAGCTCGTATCAAAATTATCCATTCATAACACACGGCTCATATATAGGCTACAACGCTGAGCAGGTGTTCCACGGGCAATCGTAACAGAACAGAAACGCACAGTGGAAAATATGCATACCACATATCCCGATTTTTCTTAAGTGCCTAGTGCATTACAAGTTTACTTTCCTTTAATATTTACGTGTAGCCTATATTGTATCAGTGTGCATTTACCTATCTGTGAAGTCTTTAACTGGCGCCCTGGTTTTTTAGACAGCTAGGCAACGGTATATCCCCACCTCCAATACCACCAACTTGTATTTTAGAATGGTCGGACAATTGCCTATCTTATTTCTCTTACTCGAGGGTACACTCGGGCACTCTAGTTCAATATCGAGAGAATACATTGTCTACTCATGCACATGTTGTGACGTCATCTGAAGTGGAGCCCACAGAGAAGATGATGAAAACGTAAGGAAAAAAATGTTAGGTAAAAGAGAAAACGTACAGGGACCACAGAGTTTCTGGGAGACTTACCTATTTCATGTTCTGCAACCGTTAAATTGGGGGTTCCATTTTGGAAAAATCTTCTGGTGGTTTATTTTTGACATATTTAATAAAGAAATTTAAAGGTTAATCTTTTCGTTGAGGGCAAACAAGTATCCAAGTGTATGAATCCATTTACCACAAAAAATGATCTATGTCTATGAAGAAAATAATTGGCCAAACTTAAAGGATATGGTATTAATTATCGATGATATGAGGAATACCTGCTGAAGAATAACATTCCACTGGCCAATACTCATTGCTGTGTACACTTGTTACAGCTACTGAATACCCCTATATCATACTATATTACTAATTGAAGAATAAACATTGTAGATTAAGAAGAACAAACTTCAACACTAAAATTATTTTGGAATTTAGATTGCATACCAAGGTTCGAGTTGAATAAAATGCAAAAGTCATTTCAGATTTTAATCCACTCCATCAATTTACATAAATTTATTTTTGGCTTTTCTCGGCGAGTTTGATAACTTCCTGTCTAAAACTCGCAACCGAAAATACACTGCATTTAACAAAGAAAAAAAATTAAAATCACCTGGTACGTTCACATACTTGCATATTTCTGTGCACGCTTTGGATGTGGAGTTTACTTCATCCTTCAAGGATTTGTTTCCGTGGTAACAATTAAACAATTTTTCCATTTGCTGCAGTGCTTTGAAAAAATCTACTGATGGTAACTTTCCTCCGTTATCTATTTGACATATGAAATCTGCCCAGGTCTCATTTTCTATCATTTTACTGGCAAGAAAGTTACACTGAGGGAACTTTTTAGCAATGAAACCCCCAACATAACTCAGTGCTTCAATCTCAATACAGTTCTCTAGAGTTTCTTTGGACTCTTTTAAGGCAATATCATCCCCTTCATCCTCTTCATACACGTCTTCAAAGTCTAGCATTGCAAAAAGCATAGAGAACGCCATTAGTTCAGAGTTTAAATCTGAATTACCAGACAACCACTTTTCTGGACTTTCATCAGAAAAGGACGATCCTTTTAAATTTGTCATTATTTATACAGTGAACGTTATGGTGCCCTCTAAATAACTTGTTGACTCTGGCCACAAGGATATATCTTAATCCATGTTTAAAGTGAACAGGGGATCGATGTTGATGTGCAATGCCCATTAGTCTAGTACAGCCAAAAATGTGTTCAAGTCCATCTTGATTAAGCCTGTAAGTCATGACATATTTAACATTATATCGCTGAATTATCATTGCAAATAAGCTGATTGAAGAGGTACATAATAAAATGATGCCCTTTTGAAATGGATAGAGGCTACCCTTTTCTCCAACCCGAATGTATTTGGCTGCAGTCAGTATTTCTGAAAGAATTTGATTTCGGTACTCCAAACGAAGGCCATATGCAGCTTTTGCTTTTTTGACGTCATTTGGTGTTCTGGAATTCAATAGATCAAACCAAGAATCAACCAATGAAATAGAACTGCTCGTGTCCTGCCAACCTTTGCTCTTAAGAAGATTTTGTTGACCAAAATACTGCAAAGATTTTGCAACTGTGTTCGACGTAAACTGAACAGCCAATTTTACATTCATTCTGCTTACTCATTTAACATCTAAGTGCTTGTACGATATTTTATGGGCTGTCTTTAGATCGAATTCACTTCTCATCACAAGCTCTCGACCACTGCCGTTAGTGATGTTCCTGAAAGGACTGTTGAGAGTAAAACCATGGTCGAAAAAGTTGTTTCTTAAAAGCTTAAGTAAATGAGGAGCATCAGCAAACACATAAATTTGCCTATCTGGATAAGCTGGATTTTGGAAGCTACTATTATTCATATCAATGCCTAGATTCTTCCACAGTTTAAAATAGGTGGGGCCAAGATCATTAACCATTGCTACTATTATCATTCCAGCGTCTTCTAATTTAACTATAAGAACAAATAATACAGCTTTTGACATTTTGGTTTCGAAGTTATAGTAGACAAGCTGTTCCCAGTAGCTGGTTAAACCCCTGATCATAACACACTGAACTTTATGTTTTGGAACGTACACTGTATCTGTAGCTTTATCATAAGACCACTAATGAGATACACTTTTCTCATCAAAGGAAAAAACACAAAGCCTCTCAAACTCTGACAGGGCATCAGCTTTATGTCTTAAAACGTGCACTATTTATGTGAATGGACAAGGTTTACCATTGAGTTTACCTACCCACCGATTAATAGTGGCTATTGATGGCAAAGGGATTATGTTTTTGTTTCTTAGATAACATTAAGCATTAGTGCTCAAACTTCTTAAATGGACTGCTTGACTTAGATCTTCATCGCTCCACTTTTCTACATTGCGTTTGCCTTCAAGTAGTAATTTAATTTGAGTTTCTGCAAAGTGTGCTCTTAATTTCTCTTTTATATGAGATGTAAAAGTGGCAATATCACTTTTAATTTTACCTTGAAAAATAGTAATAAGATCCTGATATTTTATGTTTTCAATAAGAAGTTTATCCCTTTCCATACGAACAACAGCAAGCTGCTGCTATAATGCATGTATGGTGTCATGCAAGAAAGCAGTATGCGTCATCTCACAAGTATTAAAAACTTGCTTTTTCTCAGGATGATGCCTTCCTCTTCTGGGTGTTCTGAAAAGATTTTAACCTTAATTTCATATTGTAAGTCTTTATTTGGAATGAAGAAAAGGGGGAAAGGGTGCGATGAGAGAGAAAAGTGCGTAGGGAAAGATTTTACGTGAGGCATGAGGAGTTGCAAGTAAATAGGTATAGAACATTTCTTAGGATCTGCAGATGCTTCAAGAAAAACTTTTGGACATTTGTTTGCAAAGTATAGCTAAATATATTTAGGGAAAATTATTCTAATAGCACTGGTACTAATGTGGTGAATTGTACTGCTTACCTTTAGCATAAAAAAAAAATTGCAATAGTATATATAAGGAAAGCCCTCAGTATTACGAGATTACTTTTCATCACTAACTTTGAATCACATATTCTTTCATTGCACAGATAAATCTTTCATACTAGCCTCTGCTATTGGAAGACCTGGTGTAAGTTGATTGACTTGCATCAGAAATCACAATCTGCTCTCCACCTGCAGTAGAGACGTGGGATGCGGCAAAAATAAATTTCTTACTATACCGACATTTCATTTCTTCATTTTAATGATATAAGTTAATATGCCACTTATGGTAATAAAAAATGCACGAAAGGTATGGCATAATAAAACAATATACAGCTAATAACAAGGAAAATCATGACCTGAAGGCAATGGCTTACGAGATGTACTCACCATAGTAGAGTGTTGGCACTGCTCCAGGTTTAAATTTCTTTTGGGATGTAGGAACGGGAATGGCAAGTAACTCATACTTCAAATGTCGCTGGAATGCATTTGCTTCAAAGTGTCGACTGCGTATGTAAGAATTGGCTGGATTAAATCTTTCTGTTCGTTTGCAAATCGTAATCCACTTATTTCTCACATATTCATCGTTTGGAAATGTATGGTAGGTTATTTTGACCCCTTCACATTTGTTTTTCTGCACCCGGACACTGCGCAATGGGACGGCATAATTATTTCAGTTACGCATAAAAATTATAAAAGAAATCGGAGATACGCTCCCGATTCCAGCCACACCTGGACTAAAGCCGAAATTACAACAAAAACTCGGGGCTCGGCCAGGCACTTCAAGTGACGTCGCTATGCAAAAGACCTAATTACAAGTTAG
>NC_090726.1:85258769-85261269 GCF_036898095.1 Palaemon carinicauda | reverse complement strand
AATATACAAACATTGCTTGAGATTTATGTAACACATTTATCATAACACTTTCATCTTTTTGGGGACGAAGTTTTCTTTTTAACCCGTAAAATGTGAAATAAGTCATCTGCGTGTTGTAGAAGTCGTCCCTCACAAGTGTCCATATTGTGTGATGCCAGTTGACATTCATACGTTTTTGAATTTTTGCGCACTCACAGTTCAATGGATGAAAACTTTGCAACCCTCAAGAAATGCAGTAGCAGCTGTGGACTGGTGAAGCCAAACAAATTTGCTTTTGTACTCTATTAGTAACCAAGATTCCGAGAAGCACGGGAGTGCTAACGTGAAGACCAAATTAGGACATTTTCCTCGCAGGTAGTCATATGAGCCCCTCTCCACTAGAGATTCCTTTGCCCAGTTTCGGGCATTTAATCGGTATTTTTTTTTTTATCCATTTCCTTCATTGAAACAGATCTCCGTTTAAAACTTTTTTCAACTTTAACTTTAATACTAAATTAACCCACAGGGACCCTGAGTCATCGAAGGTCAGATAACATGAAACTATTCAAAAATATTGATGAAAAAATTCCAATTCATAAATTACCGACTTGATGAAATCTCTATCTTCCCGTAAAGTTTTCACATGAGCTTCAATAAATCTCTCTCATAAAAGACATCTGAGACAAAAGCATCAGAAAAAAGCTTTCTCTGTTGATAGCGCCGTACTAATAACCTATTGATTTATCGCGTCTTGCTGCTTTAGCCCCTAATTTAGGATATTTGTAAAAAAAAAGAAAAAAAAAAGACAATATACCAACAATTCAACGAAGATACCCAGAAATAGGCTTTTCAAGTTTGACTATCTCTTTCTTAGTTAGATTCCGTTCTTTTTATCCCTTTTTTTAAATATTGCTAATGATGATAATATTTATACTTTCAAGAAAAAACAACAACCCCTTTCTATACGGACTTACATTATAGGTCTATGATATAAGTCCGTATGGAAAGTTTTATTTATTTTTTTTTCTTTTTTTTTATTTTTTGATTCTTGTGTATTGTGCAAAACGTAGCTTACACACATGCTAAACAAATCAGTGATGTACACACACTCATCCATATGTGTGTGTTCCAACATATCAGATGACGTCTTTCGTCAAGGTTTATATTTTATTATTAGTAATATTTTCAGTGTGAGGATATTATAGTGTTGCATAAATTGCATAAAAATCACAATTAAACGATTTCCCGATTTCACGGCCGAGTTACAATCGCAAGGCCCATCCTTCTCTATTCCATTTCCTCTTGGGTGTTTGACAGTAGAATGCTCCTTTTAGCCAGGACCCACTCTAAGTGGGTCATGTTCCACTCTAAGTGGGTCATGTTTGTACCTAATCGCTATTTTCATCTATAGAAAGTTTTTTTTTTTTTTAAATTCCAACTGTTCAGTAGATTCTGGTATTTAAAGAAAGTTTACAATAACAGCTTTTTTTTCTTATTCTTCGTGTAATTTATCTCAATTTGTCTTAAAATATGTGAAAAGTTACAAAGGTTATACAGCGTGCATCCGAAAAAAGTTCCTGTCATTGAATTCGGCGGTCGTTAAATTTAGATTTACCATGACGATACTTGATAATATACTTATTCAACATTGAATATTGACAAAACCTATATCTGATGGAAAAATTTAGGTTAGTAAATAAGTTTCGATTCACATTATTTGGTAATTATTTGAAAACAATGATGGTATTCAGACAAAAGTAGCTCTGAGCAATCAGCTATTAGGAAACTTTTCCGATCTAAAAGGGTCACCCCTGCGAGTTAGTGCAAATCTAACTCGCTAAAATAAATTGACTTTAGCTTATTTTTTTAGGTCCAGTGAAATTCGCACATACCTGATGAATCTTGATGCTTATGGAGGTGTGCATCCAAATGGTATGTTTACTATTTTTACAAAGCCAGCTCATTTATCAGCTCTTATAATGTTTGTAATTTTCAGCAAGTTAACAAGAAGAGGTTCTTTATGCGCTTATTACCTTCGCCAGAAGGTTATGTTTTGGGACATAAAGGAAATCTGAGAGGGACAGAAAAAAAGAGGAATGGATGGAAAGATTGCGAGCAGTGATTAAAGGGGAATCAGAGTTATCAATCATTTCTGAATGTGCCTCGTGAGAATTTTTTTTTATAGAGAATATCTTATATTGTTGCTTACGAGAAGAGAGGAGGGGAATATTTTGCACGGCTAGTTCTTCATCCCTCCTTAATTGATCGAGCCATCCACATTGTATATGCAAGTCCGTATGCACGGCATTTAGGGATTGATAGAGCATTATGGAGAGCACGTGAATCCTTCTTTTGTTTAGGATTGAAATAATCTATTGAGAATTATACAAAATATTGTCATGCTTGTAACTGTTTCAGAGAACATAAAAACACTGTACAGGAAACCAGAAAGAGGCCTGTGATTCCTGTTAGATTTTGTAAGTTATAACACAACATAAGTATATAAGTGTATTTGTGAAAG
>NC_090726.1:85241269-85253769 GCF_036898095.1 Palaemon carinicauda | reverse complement strand
AATCAAGATTCATTAAGTACTGTCGTGACCCAGGATGGAATGTTGACAGGATTGCTTAGATATCTAACGACCATTTAATGTACCAACTAATGGAAAGCATAGTAATTGAAAGCGTTTCATGCGATCAGTAAAAATTATTATTAGTAGCACCAGCATTAGTAGTGTTTTCATTGTTTTATTTTAACGGCAGCGGTAACAAGGACTATAAAATCAATAGATAAGTTTAATAGAGATAATAATAATATTAAGAATCATATTTCTCCTTCAATCTATGAAAATGGAGAAACTAAATGCAAGGTTGTAGCTTAATTATCAAAAGCTGCCATAAAACACATAAATTTTACGGTTCCTAACTAAAAATAGACTGTTTAGATATGAATCGACTCATATTCATGCATACTTATTGGATTATATGTGTCTAATATAGAAGTGCAAAGGCTTTGCAATTATGTCTCGTGCTCGCAAGTGATTCAAGGTTGATAAACGGCCTTTGAGTCAACACACTTATACTTTCTCTTCGTGGATGCATTAATATTTCATGTTGAAATCAACTTTGTCTTTGTGAGGTACAATTTCTTATATTTTATAAATATTTGTGAAAATTATTGTTTTTATGCACGGGGTTCAAGTAGCTTTGACAATTACCTTAGGATTCAAATTCCGATGAAAATAATATATTCACCCTTTATGTGAGCACATGCCTTTTGAACAATCGTTATATAAATAAATTTTGTATCATAGAATCAGGTTTACTTTGGAACATTATTTTTTTTTTAGATTTAAAGTACAACTTCTTTATATCATCGTGTCTTTGAGGTATTGCAACAAGTAAGGATGGAATTATCTAATTTAGGTACTGCATATACCATTTTATTGCAATTTCTCTCACGCTGCTCTTTTCCTAAAGGTCTTTTTTCGGTTAAGAACCAGGATAATATTTCTGCATACAACAGAATATTACAAGTTTATATTGTATAAATTATCAAGCCTCATTACTGATTCAAGCGCCATTCTATTACATTTATCTCTCATGCTGATCTTAGCATAAAGTTTAGACTGAATTTTCAAGCCCTAGCCCATATATTTACTATTATAGATGAATGATAGTTAGGATTATAACAGTCCTTAGAAAGATACTATATTCATAATAAAATCAAATTGAGTACAAAAACAGTAGTTTTTTTTTTTTTTTTTTTTTTTTTTGTGATCTTGAACGTCTATATTAAACTTGACATGTTATAGTCATGTGGGTTTAATGTTTAATCGCCAAATTTAGTGGTCTGAAAAAAATTTGGTTGATGTAACGTCATAACGAACACGATTTTATGTTTGTTATCAAAGCTAAAATAATGAACGTGAATGTATTATACCATGAGAAGAATTTATATCCAAAGGTACTTCTCTGCGGTGAGCCTACCTTGATCCGAATTGAAATTCTTGTGCTTTTGGGCTGATATTTTGATATTATTATTATCATTATTATTATTACTTGCTGAGCTACTATTCAAGTTGGAAATTCAGGATGCTATAAACCCAAGTAATCGTTGACTTATCCACTCGACCGTCAGAAGGTAAGATGATTGATATTTACTTCTTGACATTGTCGCATCGGATATAGGTTCTATACTTTAGAACAGGAATAGGCAACTATTCGTTAACTGGGGGCCACATTTCACTATATACAAGTGAGGGCGGGCCGTACAATAATGCGCATACCACAAATTATTACTTGCCTTATTTATACTGATATTTTTTGGCAATTTTTTTCCTGTTTTATCTTTTTTATTGTGGAATTTTACATTAAACTGGCGTCTACTTCATTATTCCCTAATGATGATAATGATGAATAATGGTATAAATAAATATAAATCAAAAGGCCGTACTACAACCCGTCGAGTTTTCGGGCCTGCTTTAGAATATATCCAACAATCTCCACCCCACGGGATTATGTATAGTATAACTTAAAAAAAAATAATAATAAATAAATAAATAAAGAAAGAAAAAAAAATTACCGGATCTAATATACTTGCGTGATTACTTACACCTAGAGGAAGTTATATAATGAACTTGAAACAAAAAAATATAAAACTTTTATGGAACTAACGAGCAATAATATGGAGGATATATATATATATATATATATATATATATATATATATATATATATATATATATATATATATATATATAGTATGTTGAACGTACATAATACAAAATTAACTCTGACCAATATAATTCGACAACATTATTGATGAAGGTGAAACATATGAAGTAAACACAAATAGAAGATCGACCTGTCAGACATACAACTATTCCTTAAACAAGGGCATGATAAGAATCTTTCGAAGATATACATTTAAATATAATATAGAACAATATAATGTAGAACAATTCTTGAAGTAAGAGAAAAAGTAATTCAGTGTATAATTTTTGTATGAATATGTCCATTTAAAACTTTTGTCGAAGGGATTTTTCTAAGATAATTGTTTATCATAAACACTGGTATACAAATGGGTAGATATGTGTAAAGGAATAAAACGAGGCTAGGTAGGCAGATTGATGATATTCTAATTATATTAGATTTTAATTAGATATTGAGCACTGCAGTAACATTACAATATCTTCAACTAGCAAATCACCTGTGGCTACACATGTAATCTGATTTCAATTAGTGACATATAGAGGTAACATATGGCTTTGCTTGTCAAAAAGTATTTAAAGAGTCCTCAGGGAATGTTATTTTTGATCGTTGAATTCCAACACACTCAGCCCTGTCCACTTGTTATGAAAATGTGGAATTAAAACCAGGCTAGTCTGTGTTGAATGAGTGATAGTGCCATGATGACATGGAAAAGTAGGAATGATATATCAGCATTTCTCTCTCTAATTTACTGGAAAAGTTGTACATCTCTTCGAAGAATAGAATTGAATTTTCAATATTGTTCCCATTATTTCATTTTAATTAAGATAGAAACGGTTTCAATAACGATTTTTATGTTGTGAATGGTGTTTGGTGAGTAATATATATGGAGGGAGTTTATCCTTATGAAATTTTAAATCGTTGGTCAGTGACTGATAAGTAATAGATTCAATTATCTTTGAATGAGAAAGGAGATTGATTGATTTGAGGTTTTCTGGCACCCTAACATCCAAGGTCACTGACGCTGCGGAGAAAGAAGAGGTATCTAAAAAAAGATTTATATATTTTTCATAATCTGCATTATGCTCTCCCAAGGTCTCCAACAGGGAAAAATAGCCCAGTGGGGAAAGGTAATAAGGAAATAAATAAACAATATAAGAAGTAATGAAAATTAAAATGAAATACTTTTGAAATATTAACAACATTAAAACAAATATCTGATTTATAATCTATAAAAGGACTTATGCAAGCCTGTTCAACATAATATCATTTGGTGCGAGTTTGAACTTTTGAAGTTCTACTGATTCAACTACTTGATTAGGAAGATCATTCCACAACTTGGTCACAGCTGGAATAAAACTTCAAGAGTACTGTTATTTATTGAGCCTCATGATGGAGAGGGCCTGACTATTAGAATTAACTACATACCTAGTATTACGAACAGGATGGAACTGTCCGGGAAGATGTAAATGTAAAGGATGATCAGAATTATAGAAAAATATTATGCAACATGTATATTGAGCTACTTGAACGACGGTGCTAGAGATTACTATCTAGATCAGGCATAAGAAATTTAATAGACCGTAAGTTCCTGTCCAACAAATTAAGATGAGAATTAGCCGCTGAAGACCACACAGGAGAACAATACTTGAAACAAGGTAAAATGAAAGAATTAAAACATATATTCAGAATAGATTGATCACCAAAAATCTTGACAGGCCCTTCTCAATAAACCAATTTTTGTGTAATTGAAGAAGACACAGACCTAATGTATGTTTCAAAAGTAAATTTGCTGTTAAGAATCAAAGTTAAAAGTTCAAGAAACATTATCTATGCTGAGATCCGGAGGTTGAGGAGCCACTGTCCTTGACCTACTTTTAATCATAATTTATGTTCTGTTAGGATTCAACTTCATACCCCATAATTTGCACCATGCACTAATTTTAGCTAGATATCTATTAAGGGACTCAGCAACCGCAGATCTACATTCAGGAGATGGAATGAATTCAAAGTGAGTAGCATCATCTGCATACGCAACAAGCTAGTTTTCTAGACCACACCACATGTCATGTGTATATATCATGGAAAGTAATGGGCCAAAAACACTACCCTGCTAGTACATTATGTTGTTGTTGTCGTTTTTTTTTTTTTTTTTTTTTTAGAATTGTATACTCTAAAAATTAGTTGCGTTATCATTAGCAATATATACCTTTTTTTAAATTAATGCAACTTTCATGTCCTGTGTAACGTCTCTTATTCTCTGTATGAATTCTTGTCTGCTATTAATTTTCTTCATGTATACAAGCAGGTTCGTTTGGCTTCATACATGATAAGCCAGGCCAATATAGATTCGTAAATTCTCAAGTCAGTTACTTTCAGAAGAGGGACAGAATTTTTCAAGGTTATGATACCTATTTTTTTTCATAGATATTTATGCGACTGCTCATGTGTCAGAGATGAGTTTTGTTGTTAGCCTTTCCAACTTTTTCTTCTCCTGCTTATAAGATTTTACAGTATCCTGATTGTGGAGGATGATATATACATTTGGAATTTCATATTCCACATCATTGACAAAAGGCAATAAGACATGAGAATATAGTTATGTCAAACTGGTACTCCGAAATTGTTTGCAAACTCTTTCATCCCAAAGACTTTGCTCCCGGTCTGTCTAAAAATAGATCGCAAATAAGCCCTATATGTTTCACTCAAATTCTGATATCATATACTTTGTGGACTGTATACTGTATATTCTATCCGCTGCCGCGGGGTTAATATTTTAGATACCCAATTACTACTAGATTCATAAAACCAACAAACCAACTTATCATTAACGCATTAATATCCCCCCCCCCCAAAAAAAAATACTATGTTGTATTCATGCAAATGGATAGGAAAATATTTGTATTTTCATGGAAGTTTAAAACTTGTCAAATATAAATTTTTCGTAACTTACAAGGAAAATACTTGCAAAAAACTTCATCTTCCATTTTCTAAATAGAATATACATTTTGAAGTTGTTCTGTGCCTAGTTTTTTTTGTAGCTTGAAATGAAAATACTTGCAAAAATTTTATACTTCCGTTTATTAAATTAAACAAAGAATTTTTTTTTTTTTTTTTTTTGTACATGCACAGAAATTTATAATAATCCTTTTCATACGATATTTCCTAGAATTCACCACTGGCCATTTACCTATAAATACCTCTCGAGAGTGAATATTCAAGTTATCAGCACATGCTTCTATTAATGGTGGAATCGTGGTAGAAAAAAAAATATGTATAAAAAAATTTAATATTATGAGCTCATCATACGCTCTTGTGCTTCCGAGATATTAAGACCCTTCTTTTCCTGTACATTACTAGTCTACTGCAGAACAAAGGCCTTAAACAAAGTCGTTCAACATTCGTCTGTTTATAGTCTTTCTGTACCAGTCCACACCAGCAAACATTCTTAGTTCATCAATACATTGTCTTTTCTTCCTTAACTCACCTCTTTTACCTCTTTTTCTATCCATATGGACTCATTCAGTTGTTCTTAATTTCCATGTTATCTTGTTATATGTCCTGCCCATGCCCATTTCTTTTTCTTACATAACGTTAGGCTATCCTCTATTTTAGTTTTCTTTTGTATCCATGTTTATATTTTTCTGAATCCTAGTGTTATTCCCATCCTTATCCTTTCCATAGCTCTATGAGTTGTAACTAGCTTCTGTTCTATGGTTTTAGTAAGGCTACAAGTTATTGATGCATATTAAGTTAAACCTGGTAAGACGATCTGATTAATTATTTTTCTTTTTAGAAATAGTGGCATTTTACTTTCCATAATCTTAGTTTTTCTTTTTACCAAAGGCTCTCCATCCCTTGCTTAACCTTCTTTGAATTTCGGTCTCGTGTCCTGAGGAAACATTTATTCTATCCTAAGTATGTATATTCACTAATAATCTTTAGTCGCTCGTCCATAATTCATATTCATTTTTAGTAATATATTTCTGCTTTCTCTATTCAAATCTTCAATCATATTTTGCTATCCCCCCTTTGATTCACTAAACACAGCTATGTCATCTGTAATTCTTACGTTGTTAAGGTATTCTCTATTAATATCAAATCCTAAATTATCCTAATTTATTTTCCGTTAAATATTCTTCTAGACATGCTGATAATAGGATCTTTGTGAATATTTCATATACTACGGAGAGTAAACTTATTTGGCGTTATTTTTTTCATGTCCGTGTGTTCCCTCTACGTGAATTAGTACAATAATAAAGTTTTCCAGCCTATAGGTATAGAGAATTCTTGACAATATTATATATACTGTTCTGTGAGTTTTTACTACTATTTTTATTAAATCAACTGTTATACCATGTTCTACAGCTGCTTTGCCTCTTTTCATGCTTTTTAATGCTTCATTCACTTCTACTGTTACTTTTGGTACCGGCTTAAGTGTTTAATCATTTCAATGTCTAGAATTCTTCTATAGTTTTTGTCACTCTACATCTTTTGTTGATAATACTTATATATTCATGATTTAAAGGATACATCTATTGCTGTAATGGTCCAAGTTTTCTGTTCATTAATTTGATGACTCTTTCTTTCTTTAGTATTTCTTCAATTTTGATGTGATTGTGCTTAAGAATGTCATGAGATTTTAGTTAGCGTATTGTTTTAAAACAGGATAGTTCTGGTATTTCTACTATATCTTTTCGGGATTTAAAATTTATTTCCTGTTCTTCTATTATTATGTTTTTGGCCTTTTTGGTTGTTGACCTTTACCTTGACTAGAAACTCTTCAACCTGTCTATATATACATATATATACACGCGAATATATATATATATATATATATATATATATATATATATATATATATATATATATATATATATATATATAACGGATTTTGAGCGAAGCAAAAAATCTATTTTTGGGTGAGATCGCCATGTCGTCCTGATGGAAGTTCCTAAGGTAGCTTCAAAAGGATATATTATATACTACAGTGATATTCCCAGAGAATTAACCTTCAGGTTCCAGAATTCTAACTCCTGGAGCGAATACCCTTAAATTTTCCTCAAGGATATCGCATAATATCAGAGGACGCATTCTTGACACGTCACATAGCAATCTGCACCCCAAATAGCGTTAACCCCTCGAGGGGGACGTGGCAAAAGAATAGAAGGGGGCCGTAACAAGGTTACCCCCGTTCCCATACTACTATTGACCACCACCCCAGCGCCATTCCCTGGATGGTGGTCATTCCTTGTAGCATTGAGCGTGGTGCTAAAGATACAGTATGTCAGGGAGGGAACTGTGAAGATCTTTTCTTTTAAGAAAGAAGGGTGGGTCCATCAGGAGATCTCACCCAAAAATAGATTTTTCACTTCGCTCAAAATCCATTTCTTGGGCTCAAGCCATGTCGTCCTGATGGAAGTATACCAGAGCATTAATGTATCTGTGGATTTTCATCAGTGCTTAACCTAGGGACAACCTTTCTATAATCATTTGGATCAATCGAGACAAATGACGTTACCGTTATCCGTCATTATCACTAATCATCTCCGATGTTAGTGCTTCCTGCCCCCTACAGGGAAGAGTCATTCTAGACGGTAGAAAAGGGGGTCTCAAGGTAAGCATATATTGTATGGACAAACATAAGAATACACCATATGAACAAACCGTCTAGTAGTTTGTGATTGATTGATTGATTTAAAGTTTTCAGGCATTAGTAGTTTGTGAAAATTACCAAATACTTAACAGTGTTTCTTAAATCCATTGTTTGTGAGCACACAAATATATGAAAGTACATACTCTGGACTATAATCGTGCAACTGTCGGGTGAGTTAGGACGCAACTACATTCTGATGTACATCTATTAGTAAGTGAAACGAATGTAGCATGAAAACGGAACTATACTTGTAACCTGTATAGATATTATCTTTCTTTCTTGGAAAGCAAAAAATGATAAGTGCCACTCTCAGATTGAAGAAAATTATAAAGAAATTCTCTTCATAATTCCTGTACTGGTTACTTTTATCGGCAATGTGTACTACATACACTGGCACTAGTGCTATCTGTATAATTCCACACCTGGGATTTTCAACAGAGCTAGTGTCACCATGGTAACACTTGATCAAAGGAGGTCACACCCTAAGAGGGGTGACCTCTTTTCCCTTTAATTGACAGTCCCAGTCAATTAGCTGTTCATCGTAGCATTAGACGGCGGGTTAAGTACTCTACCCGACGTCACCAAATACTGCTTCAAATCATGGACTTGCTTAGCATAGTGTTTGTAGAACACTGTGGATGATTCTCACCCAGTATATGTGCAAGGACATTTGAAGTTCAAACCATTGACTGTCTATAACAGTAATTAGGGGGCAGGTTTTAATACACTACCTGCCACCACTACATAGCGTTTCAGTTCATGTACCTGTTTCGCATATTGTTTGTAAAAGACTCTGGATGATTTTCATCCAGTGTATGAACGAAGATGCTCCAAGTCCATACACTGAAAGAAGTTCAGTGATGAAGCAATCTTTCTCGGATCATGACCTGCGGGAGTACTGTCAGGATCCGCTTAACTAATAAAAT
The DNA here is from genome assembly GCF_036898095.1 of Palaemon carinicauda. Taxonomy (NCBI): domain Eukaryota; kingdom Metazoa; phylum Arthropoda; class Malacostraca; order Decapoda; family Palaemonidae; genus Palaemon; species Palaemon carinicauda. The sequence continues at coordinate 85,245,047 of NC_090726.1, read as the reverse complement.
AGGTGAGCTTCGCCCTCAGTTGTTTTAGGGATAAGTTTGATCCAGAGGTTTCTCCTTTAAAGAGCTGTCCTCCCCTGAAGTCTGAAGTTCTACGAAGATAGACCTCTAGACACTCTACCGGACATATGGAGACATCTTCCTTCAGTATATATATATATATATATATATATGTATATATACATATATATATATATATACATATATATATATATATATATATATATGTATGTATGTGTGTGTGTGTGTCATATCATATATATCTAAACATTATATATACACACACACACACACAATATATATATATATATATATACATATATATATATATATATATATATGTATATATACGTATGTATGTATATATATATATATATATATGTATACATATATATACATTTATATATATATATATATACATATATATAAATATTGATATATATATATATATATATATATCTATATATATATACATATTTATATATATATATATATATACATACATATATATAGATATATATATATTTATATATTTATACATATATATATATATATATATGTATGTACGTATATATATATATATATATATCTATATACACACATATATATATACATATATATGTTGTATATATATATATATATATATGTATGTATATATATACATATATATATATATATATACATATATACCTACATATATATATATATATATACACGTGTGTATATATATATAATATATATACAAATATATATATATATATATATACACGTGTGTATATATATGGATATATATATATACATACATAAGTATATATATATATATATATATATATGTTTTTTCAAAAAGGCCCATAAAAGAAACACAGGAAATATGAATAAATCACACTATATTTCGGTCAATAAACATCGACCCTCTTCAGGATGTAAGGTAAAAGTGAGAATTACAGTGGAGAGTGACGGTTTATATATGAAAGCAAAAGGGTGTGTTCAATTGTTCATAGTTGTTATAATTGCTGGAAGGATTAGCCAAATTTAATTACATTCAGGTGCGTGTTCTTATTGTTGAGCCGCTTGGAGGAAGTCTTGACCCTCTGATGCATGTCTGGTGGTCGGTCTCCGTGGATTATCTTCTTAATGATAGGGTTGAGAAGAGTATTGTCCACTGTGTCAGCTTTCCATTGGCCCCCACATAGGTTCATTGTGTTTGATTGATTTATGATGGCTGATTCCAGGATTTTCCTTCTGTACGGACAGGTACTCTTAAAAAGCAAAGACGACTCACTCCAGTTAATCTGGTGCCCTAAATCCCTAAGGTGAATGAAAATCCCCGAGTTTTCATACCCATATCTAACAGATCTTTTGTGTTCGGATAATCTTTGAGATAGCGAACGGCCAGTTTGCCCAACGTACACTTTTTCACAATCCCTACATGGTACTTTGTTAAACGCCGGATTCTATCTCTCTTTTATTTTGATAAACATTAATAAGGGCGCTTCCTATGGTCTTTGGATATGAAAAAACAAAGGGGTTCTCAGTTTTGATATGATTTGTTATATTTTTAATACCTTCTATATATGGGAGTTTTATCTTATTTTTAAAATCTCTTTGGTTAGTAACATCATGATCTTTATAATATATCGTGTTGGCTTTGTTGATGGCCTTTTCTATGACATACGTCGGGTAGAATAGCTGGGCGAGTTGTTTACGGATGATTTCAAATTCTTTATTTAGGTAGGCTGGGGAACAGATTCTCAAACCTCTAAGAAATAGATTGCAAGCTACTCCAATTTTTTACAGAAATGTCGTGATAACTAAAGAAATGAATGTAGGAAATAGAGAAAGTTGGTTTTCTATACACAGTGAAATTATACCCCGTCGATTCCCTTATAATTAGTATGTCCAAAAAAGCTAATTTTCCATCTTTTTCCCATTCAGTTTCAAATTTTATGCTAGGGACTAGGGAATTTAGATTATTGAAAAATATATTGAATCTCCCCAGCTATCATCCCAATATGTGAAAATGTCATCAACATAGCGTTGCCAAACCATGTTCGTAGGTTTAATTGTTGTTAAAAATTTCTGTTTCAAAGTATTCCATGTAAAGGTTAGCTAAAATTGGAGATAACGGGCTGCCCATACTACAACCAAATTTCTGTTTGTAAAAATTTCCATTGAAAGAGAAAACGTTATTTGACACGCTTAGTTTAATTAACTTAATTGTTTTTTCAATACCGAGGGGGAAGTGATCTTCGTAAGGGATTAATTAAGAACACGCACCTGAATGTAATTAAATTTGGCTAATCCTTCCAGCAATTATAACAACTATAGAACAATTGAACACACCCTTTTGTTTTCATATATAAACCGTCACTCTCCACTGTAAATTCTCACTTTTACCTTACATCCTGAAGAGGGTCGATGTTTATTGACCGAAATATAGTGTGATTTATTCATATTTCCTGTGTTTCTTTTATGGGCCTTTTTGAAAAAACATGTTAAACTGTTCGATTACAGTTATAAATAAGACATATATATATATATATATATAATTGTATATATATATATATATATACATGCATAAATATATATGCATATATATTTATATATATATGAATATATATTTATATATATATATATATATATACATGCATTAATATATATATAATATATATATATATATATATACATATATAGATATATATATATATATATATATACAAAAATATATATACATATATATATATATATATATATATATAAATATATATATATATATATATATATATATTTATATATATATATATATATATATGTATGTATATGTTTATATATATAAAATATATATATATATATATATATATATAACATATACCTGGCGTGTCCCTTAGGTGGCGGATGAGGGAAACCCTTGCAGTACAACTTATTGCAAGGAGTCGTGGACCAAACATGTAGCAGAGGAGTGGCTAGCCGGCTACTTTATTAGCCAAGAAACCTGCATGAAAAAGATGTCAAAGATTAGTAATATGGCTACCGCGTCCGGGGAACCGACGCGCCCCGAGGTCCTAAACCACAGCCTTGTGGTGAGAAGTTGGCAATTTGGTCAGCAAATGGAATAACAGCAGTTGGAACTGTAAAATGTAACAACGCTCTTTGCACCAGCAAATCTTAGGTGTACCATTGAAGAAATAAATAGATACAGTTGGGATGGATTGGAAATAGCAGAGACTCATTGGGTGGCAGAAGGTGAAATGATGTCAGAAGGAATCAAAATATTGTATTCAGGTAGAACAGACAATATTCATAGAGAGGGAGTAGCACTAATGTTAGGAAAAAGAGCTCAAAGAGCTTATTTGGAGCACAAATCTGTGAACTCAAGAATAATTTTTTGTCACTTTGAGAGGAAAGCACAAGAATTTTAAGGTTATTCTGGTATACGCACCAGACAGCTCATATGAAGATGAAGACGTAGAAAAACTTCTATTCACAGTTAGAGGAGGAAATAGAGACAACAAAGACAGGCGATATAGTCATGGTGATGGGCGATTTCAATAGTAAAATCGGAAATGACAGGAGAGGCTACGAGGATGTGATGGGAAAGTTCGGTTTGGGTGAAAGAAATGAGAGAGGACAGAGGATGTTGGAATTTTGCCAGGGTAAACAATTGTGTATAACAAATACTTACTTTTATCATAGAGAACAGCACAGATACACATGGACACACCAGCTGGAATTCATAAGAACTGAATTGATTATATCCATATAAATAAGAAATGGAAAACAT
>NC_090726.1:85213769-85231269 GCF_036898095.1 Palaemon carinicauda | reverse complement strand
GTAAACAGAACTGTTTATCTGAAAGAAAACACATTAAATGCCACTTTTAAGATACCGAGGTATCAAAGTCATAAAAGTCTGTATTACAAATCAATGACATTAGCGTTAGAAACGCTCGGCACACATGTCTGCACTTATGCTAGGTTCACCTTTGGAAATGGAACAGTCTACATGGGCAACTCAGTGCCCTCTCTTAGTTTGTAGTACGGTATGTAACTACACACTCACCCTGGAATTAATCGTCCCAATTAAAACCACTGTTCCTCGCAGAGTTAAACAGTAGGGTTAACGACGCGACCCACCGCTACCACAGATCTCTTTAGTTCCTCTACTTGCTTCGCATAGTGGCGAAAGAACACTCTGGAAGACTTCCAGCCAGTGTATGAATGGAGATGTTCAAAATCCATACAATTAAAGGCAACTTTCCTCGGATCGTGACCTGCGGGTGTACTGTCAGGATCCGCTCTGCGAATAAAATATGTGATTTTCGCTCTGAGTTGATTCAGAGATAAATTTGAGCCTGATGTTTCTCCCCTGAATAGTTGACCACCCTTGAAGTCTGAAGTTCTATGAAGATAGACCTTTAGGCATTCTACTGGACATAGAGATGCATCTTCTTTCAGAGGGCAGATTCTCCAGGGACTCCACCTGTTGGTGGGTAACTCATTCTTGGCGAGAAACGTAGGATCCGGAAACAGGTTCAGTTCTCCCCCATCCAGGAACTGAACACGACCTTCCTCTCTTGAGAGGGCTGCAATCTCACTAACCCTGGCCCCGGACGCGAGTGCAAATAGGAAAATAACTTTTTGCGTCAAATCCTTTAACGCACATTCTTCATTGCACAACAGAGAAGCGAAATGAAGAACTTTGTCTAAAGACCATGAAATGGCCTTTGGAGGTGCTGAAGGTCTGAGCCTAGCGCAGGCTTTCGGAACTTTATTAAAGAACTCGTTACCTAGGTCGACCTGGAAGGCATATAGAATGGGTCTTGTCAAAGCAGACTTACACGCTGAAATCGTGTTAGCTGCCAATCCTTGACCATGGAGGTGGATGAAGAAAGATAAGCAGAAGTCTGTCGAGATCTCCTGCGGATTCTTCGCCTTAACAAAGGCCACCCATTTTCTCCAAGATGACTCATATTGCCTTCTAGTAGATTTGCACTTATATTCCTCTAGGAAGTCTATGCTGGCATTCGAAATCCCAAAACGCTTTCTCACCGCTAGGGAGAGATAATCATGAGCTGCAGGGTCCAGGTTTTCTGTAATGAAGCGCAGACAGTCGACTTCTGGACTCGCTGGGTCAGAACTGGATCTGGTAGCGGTACAAACTTCAGCTGTAGTTCCAATGCCAGGGGGAACCACACGCTGTTCGGCCACTTGTGGGCTACTATTGCCGCTACCCCCTTGTAGGATCTCAGTTTGTTGAGGACCCTCAACAGAAGGTTGTGAGGAGGGAACAGATAAATCCTGGACCCTCTGTTCCAGTTGCGGGACATCACGTCCACTGCTTCCGCTAAGGGGTCCTCGTACGGGGACACGTACAGGGGCAACTTCTTGTTGTCTTTCGTCGCAAAGAGGTCTATCTGCAGTTCTGGGACTTGATTCAGAACGAAGGAGAATGATCCTGCGTCTAAGGACCATTCAAACTCTATCGGTGTGAACCTGGATAGAGCGTCCACTGTCACATTGCGGACTCCTTGAAGGTGAACTGCCGACAGGTACCACTTCTTCTTTTCCGCCAATCGGAAGATGGCCAACATCACCAGGTTGAGAGGTGGTGACCTCGATCCTTGTTGATTCAAGCATCTCACAACTACCTCGCTGTCCATCACCAACCTTATGTGGATCGAGTGACGCGGGGAAACTTTCTTTAAGGTAAGGAGCACTGCCATAGCTTCTAGAAAGTTTATGTGAAAGGTCTTGAATAGCTTGGACCAAGTCCCCTGGACTTTTTTCCGATGAGAGTGACCTCCCCATCCCTCCTTCGAGGCGTCTGAGTGAATCGTCACCGACGGGGAAGGTGGCTGATGAAGAACCGACTTCTTTAGAAGTCTGGCTTGGGACCAAGGCCTGAGAAGAGTACGTAGCTGAAGCGGAACTGGTCTTCTCAGATCTCTTCGCACGATTGATGCAAAACTTCTCCAAACTCCGGTTGCATCCTTTAGCTGTGCTCTTAGCACTGGGTCTGTCACCGAAGCAAACTGGAGAGAGCTCAGTACCCTCTCTTGTTCGCGTCTTGATATCCTTTCGGAATCTAGAAGTCTCTTAACAGAACCCGCTATCTCCTTCCTTTTCTTCGCCGGGATGGAGAAACGGTGTGACAAAAGGTCCCAGTGGATTCCCAGCCACTGGAACTTTTGAGATGGAGAAAGTCGAGACTTTTATCTGTTGATCTCAAAACCTAGGTACTGTAGGAACTAGATCACTTGACTGGAAGCTTGAAAGCATTCTGTCTCGGATGCTGCCCACACCAACCAGTCGTCCAGGTAGGCTACTACCTGAATTCCCTTTAGGCGTAATTTTTTGAGAGCTTCGCTCGCAAGCTTCGTAAAAATCCTTGGGACTATGTTTAGCCCGAATGGCATGGCTCTGAAGGCGTATAGTCTTCGTTGTAGCCTGAACCCTAGGTAGGGGGAGAGTCGACGGTTGATTGGAATGTGCCAATAGGCGTCTGACAAGTCTATAGAGACGGAATATGCCCTCTTGGGCAGTAAGGTCCTTATGTGTTGCAGTGTTAGCATCTTGAATTTATAATACACTATGAACTTGTTGAGTGGCGACAAGTCCAGAATGACTCTGAGCTTTTCCGAGTCTTTCTTGGGAACACAAAAAAGCCTCCCTTGGAATTTGATGGACTTCACCTTTCGGATCACATTTTTCTCAAACAGTTCTTGAACGTACTCCTCAAGAACGGGGGTGGAGTGTTGGAAAACCCGAAGGCCCGGGGGTGGAGTGCTGTACCAGCTCCAGCCCAGTCCATTCTTGAGTAGGCTGTGGGCCCAGGGATCGAAGGTCCACCGATCCCGAAATTTCAGAAGTCTCCCTCCTACCGGTATCATCCCACTTGGACTGCCGTCCCGAGGTCTTGCCTCCCTGAACACAACCACCCCTGAATCCCCTTCCCCTTGAGGGGCGCCCAGACGAGCCTCTGGCTGCCCCTCTAGGCTTTGCTCAAAAGGAAGTAGACTGCCCTTCGAACGATGGGGTGAATGCCGTGGACTGTGTCGACATGGCCTGCGGTACCCACTGAAAAGTGGTCGGGGTTTGTGCCACGATCTGGGGCACTGGAGGCAATGGCAATTGCAGTTGCTGTTGCTGTCTAAAAGGCTTGGCTGGCCGAGACGGTAGCCTAGTCCTCATAGTCTTCCTCTTTGGCTGAGGACCTTCATCTGGGGAAGACTTTCTTTTGATAGCCAGGCCCCACTTCTGGAGAAGGTTTCTATTCTCCAAGGCGGCCTTATCAACTACTTCTTTGACCAAATCGGTAGGGAAAAGGTCTCTGCCCCAAATGTTGGAGGAGATTAGTTTCCTTGGCTCGTGCCTCACCGTAGCCGAGGTGAACACGAACTCCCTACAAGCTCTCCTCGCCTTGACGAAGCCATAAAGGTCCTTCGTCACTGTGGCCAGATGAGTCTTGGCCACCACCAAGAACATTTCATGGACCTTGGGGTCACTTGCCATCGTCTCAAGAGTAGTCTGAAGAGACATTGAGGTAGCCAGTCTTTCTTTTGTCTCGAACTCTCTCTGCAAGAGAAAGTCAGACAGCTTAGGGAGGTCCTCGCCGAACTGACGTCCGGCGATATCAGCCTCCAACTTCCCAACTGACAACGTAAGATGGACGTCCTTCCAGTCTTTGTGGTCCATAGGTAGGGCCAGCGACAAGGGTTTACACTCCTTCAGGGAGGGGCAAGGCTTGTCGGCCTCGACTGCTTTTAGTACAGCCGCAAACCCTTTCTGTAAAAAGGGGAAGGCTCTAGCAGGAGAGGACACAAAGGAAGGGAGCTTTTTGCTCAATGCAGCCATTTTTGAGTTAGAGAAGCCCCTCTCTTTCAACGAGGATGAAAGCAGTGCTTGAGCCTTAGTATGGTCCATCACTATGACCTCATTCGGCTCTGTCTCCTCCTTTGAAGCTGGTTCCTTCCTCAGCCGGACATAACAGTCCGGATATGATGCCTTGCTGGGCCAGAATTCCACCTCCTCTAGGGGAACTGAGCCCAGCTTATCTGAGATGACGATCTTTCCAGTCGTCATCGGCATGTGCTCAGCATACCTCCACTGGTTAGCATCTGATCACAAGGGAAGGTCTTTCACATTGAGCCTTTTCTGGGGCCCATGTGATGATGCAAGCCTCTGCATCTGCAGTTCCATTGCAGCCGCCTTCTCCTGATTCTCCTTCTGCATTTGTTGGATCATTCCAACAATGGAGGAGAGGGCCTGTCCCAGCTCTACTGGGAGAGCGGACGATGTTGAGGGAATTGGTTCAGGGATCTGAACCGTAGTAGCCGACACCTCGTCGACCTCTTCCTTTACAATGTCTGGGGCTTGAACTTCATTCTGGGCTCCTGCCAGGAGGTCTTCCTCCAGACGCTCGGACACATAAGACATCCTGTCATTCAACTGGATGTCTTGCAAGGCGACCGCGACTTCAGCATCCACCTGGATCTGAACTTGGGGGATCTCCTCTTGAGGCTGGGGAATCACTGCATCAGCTGATGCCCTAGGGAAAAGGTAAGCCCTCATCTTCTCACTTGGAAGATAAGGTCCAGAGGTGTTCTTCTGGAAGCCCCTTACCCAGGTACGAAGCTTCTCCCTTGCTATATCCCTTGATTCCGCCGTCCTAGGGGAATCGAAGGCCTCAGTAATCAGGTTAGTGCACACGGTACATACCTGAGGGTCCCAATACTGGAGATCACCCTTGGAGACAGTGCATGCTGCGTGCCTCCTACAAAACTCATGTCCGCAGAGGTTCTTACTGCGGACGTTGCAGAAAACACTTCCGCACTTCGGATGGTCCTCCTGTAAAGAGAAGAAATTTCCATGAGTATCAAGTGAACTACGTATCACTGGATATGCACAGTTTAGCATAACAAATCAGAAAGGAAAGACACACACTTGTGTTTCCTTCACAACCAATTGTTGCAGCCTTCCAGATAATAAAATCGTATGGTTAATCTGTCCTAGAGTAACCAATGAAAAGTTTTCAGAGGAAACAGGTGTAGCTCACACCTAAGGTATGATTTTAAAATACCGGATAATAGACAAGAAAGAACTCACTTTCTTATCTGTAAGGCAACAACAAAGGGCTGTGCAAGACAACACAAAAGTGTTAGAACACACAGTGCTGTACCAAAACTTATACTATGGTTTTCTTCCTACAGTATATGTTATACTGAAGAATACTGGTACAGTATAGAAGGTAATGTGCTGGCCGGCACACACCATAACTAGCTTTAAAGTATACTACTTAACAGCTATAAGGCGGCAGAACGCTGGTTCAAATGCATGTGCTGGCCGGCAACAGCCAATGTCGGCCGGCAATGACTGCCGGCGGGCAACTACACAAGGTAGTACTCGGCAGCCGGCCACTGCTCATAGCGACCGGCAGACAAGGGCTTGACAATAGCCGGCCGGCAAAGGTAAACAACCGATGCCGGCTAGCAGCAAAAGAACCAGAGGACTACGACTGCCCGGCTGCCGGCCTCATAGGCCGGCAGCCGGGTCGGGTACAGCACTAGAAGAAAATAGAATGGATGCCGAGATAAGAGCGTAAACTACCTCCAAGCCCGGCAATCCGAAAGAGTGCATATAAGGAAGGAGAGAATCTAATTCAGGCTTCCTGACCAATGCCGTCTGGCTCTACAGGCAGACATGGATGAGGGACCAAGGGAGGTCCGGGCAGCACTCAAAGCAGAAGACCCTTGCCGGCCGGCAGACTCTGCCGGCCGGCAAGGGACTGAGTCAATTCCACATCCTAACCTATCCTAGGTCCAGATGTAGAATGACGTACAGTACTGTAATGGCTAGGCCATGACGGAGACAGAGGGGGAAGAGACAAAAGAGGGTCCTACCAACCTTGCTTTAGTGAAGAATCACCCGCAGCCAAGAAAACTCATCTTAGCCTAAGGGAGATTCAAGGAGGGAGGCCAGCAATACTTGCCAGCCCCCATTGAACCAAAGCAAGGAAGGTGTTGCTACTCCCAGGGAAAGGATCTCATCCTCCTACCGAGAACAGCAACCAGGACTAGTCTGCTAGATCACAAAAGAAGGAATCATCTCGTACAGAAACCTTCGGCAGTGACCTAAGGAGGCTAAGCCTCCTATGTCTGCGTCAGGCCAGCAAGGGAGACTCTATCCAAAGCCAGACAAACACAGACTCAGACTAAAACCTTTGATGTTCTGCCCCTCTCTGAAGCCAGACTTACTGGAGCAGGGAGGTACAGTAACACCCCAGTATAGTTGTATCGAAAGTTAATTCAGATAAACCACTAGGGTTGAGCCCAAGGCTTAAACAGAGGGAAAGGGATTGCATACCTTCTCCGAAGAAAAGAAAGCAACCGGGGAGTATGAGAAAGTATACTAAGGGTCCATAAGCAACTTAGCCTAGGCACCAAGAGAATCGATTACCTAAATCACCGAAACTCACTCGTATACTATCTTGGAAATATTCAACATAATCTTAAATGTATAAAAAACAGCCTAAAGCTTCAATTAAATTTTAAAACACTCGGAAATCCAAAATCATGCAGGAAAGTACTAGGACCAAACGACTAGGCTACATGGCCTAGCGTAAGCCAGAGTTGGCGAATACTTCGCCAAAATAATAATACTAAAAGCACGAGAAAGGAAATCCTATGTAACGCTAAATAGTTAAAATTTATTAAAGCAAAACAACCGGGAATGTCGCTCTGGCTAACTAAAACTCATACCTAGCGAGCGACAGCGTCCAAGACGCCTCCGGTAGGCAACGGCTCTTGTAACAAAGATTATTACTATTAATCACTTTAAAATTTACCAAGAGCCTACATTTATACATAAAAGAAATGGTACTCAACTTATCAGAGGCAGACGAAGTTGGAGAAGCCATGAAAAGATGAATAAATCCAAGATTTGCGAGAAACACAGGAAAAAACACCATGTTGTTAAGCTACGCGAAAAGGAATACAGATGGCGCCAGGATTGGCGCCAGGCACGCTTACGAAACGGGAGAAGAGGGAGCCTTGGGAGTGGCTCCCCCTTTTTCTTTCTCGTTTTCGTTTTCTTGCCAATTGACCCCTTCGATGTGTTATCTCTGTTTGGGGTGCAGATTGCCATGTGGCGTGTCAAGAATACGTCCTCTGAAATGTCGCAATATCCCTTTCATTAGGGATATTCGCTCCAGGAGTTAGAATTCTGGGTACCTTAAGGTAAATTCTCTGGGAATATCGCCGTAGTTGTAATATACCCTAGGAAGCTACCCCATAGGAACTTCCATCAGGACGACATGGCTTGAGCCCAAAAATCTGTATTACTAATCAATCACATTAGCGTTAGAAACGCTCAGCACACATGTCTGCACTTATGCTAGGTTCACCTTTGGAAATGGAACAGTCAACGTGGGCAACTCAGTGCCCTCACTTAGTTTGTAGTACAGCATGTAACTACACACTCACCCTGGAATTAATCGTCCCAATTAAAACGACTGTTCCTCACAGAGTTAAACAGCAGGGTTAACGACGCGACCTACTGCTACCACAGATCTCTTTAGTTCCTCTACTTGCTTCGCATAGTGGTGAAAGAACACTCTGGAAGACTTCCAGCCAGTGTATGACCGAAGATGTTCAAAATCCATACAATTAAAGAAATTTAAGGATGAGGCAACTTTCCTCGGATCGTGACCTGCGGGTGTACTGTCAGGATCCGCTCTGCGAATAAAATATGTGATTTTCGCCCTGAGTTGATTCAGAAATAAATTTGAGCCTGATGTTTCTCCCCTGAATAGTTGACCACCCTTGAAGTCTGAAGTTCTACGAAGATAGACCTTTAGGCATTCTACTGGACATAGAGATGCATCTTCTTTCAGAGTGCAGATTCTCCAGGGACCCCACCTGTTGGTGGGTAACTCATTCTTGGCGAGAAACATAGGATCCGGAAACAGGTTCAGTTCTCCCCCATCCAGGAACTGAACACGACCTGCCTCTCTCGAGAGGGCTACAATCTCACTAAACCTGGCCCCTGACGCGAGTGCAAATAGGAAAATAACTTTTTCGGTCAAATCCTTTAACGCACACTCCTCATTGCTCAACAGAAAAGCAAAATGAAGAACTTTGTCTAAAGACCATGAAATGGGCTTTGGAGGTGCTGAAGGTCTGAGCCTAGCGCAGGCTTTCGGAACTTTATTAACCCTGGATAGGTACGGTGGGTCGTTTGCGACCCCGAGCGTCAAAAAAAAACAGGTTTTTCTCACGTGACTCACCCCCGTGACTGAATTTGTGGGTGATCGACCTGCAGGAGGTGTCTCCCTTACACGCTCTAGTAGTGTCCAGATGTGCATTGCTGTAGCTGTACTCCTTCCCCGATTTCTGAGACGCGTCGGGGTCGTTCGCGTCCGAGTTTACCCTTCTAGGGTAGTTTGCATAATTATCAAAGTTATTACGTATTATGAAATTGTCGTAGAATGGTGCAACTTGTATAGGTTATCAGTTGTGGAAAGTCTTGGTGGATTGTTTGGCTACCATGTGCATGTTTTTTTTTTTAGTTAAAATGTCGTTCATCACCACGAGGACCATTTTACCGCTAGTGCCCCTTTTTCATTTTTTTTCATTTTTTTGCCAAGTCATTTTTCCGTAAGATATTGCCAAATAGTGTCGTAAAACTTTTGCTTGTTTAGTGTTGGAAAGTGTGTCTAGATGATCTGGCTACCCATGCATGACTTTGTTTTTGTTAGATACGACGTAGTTATTGGTATATTGGGTATTTAACTGCGGTTACCAATTTCTGTTTTTTTTTCAATATTTGTAAAAATTACTACGTAGTAAGGAATTGCCGTATATTATTCATTTTTTTTTCATGTTTATGTGTTAGAAAGTGTGCCTTGATGGTTGGGCTAACACGTGCATGTCTTTTTTTTATCTGAGATGTCGTATATTAGAATGTCGGGCATTTTACCGCGAGTGTCCCTTTTTCATTTTTTTTCATTTTTTTGCCAAGTCATTTTTCCGTAAGATATTGCAAAATAGTGTCGTAAAACTTTTGCTTTTTTAGTGTTGGAAAGTGTGTCTAGATGATCTGGCTACCCATGCGTGATTTTCTTTTTGTCAGATACGACGTAGTTATTGGTATATTGGGTATTTAACTGCGGTTGCCAATTTCTGTTTTTTTTTCAATATTTGTAAAAATTACTACGTAGTAAGGAATTGCCGTATATTATTGATTTTTTTTTCATGTTTATGTGTTAGAAAGTGTGCCTTGATGGTTGTGCTAACACGTGCATGTCTTTTTTTTTATCTGAGATGCCGTATATTAGAATGTTGGGCATTTTTCCGCGAGTGCCCCTTATTATTTGTTTTGCATTTTTTTGCTTAGTCATGTTACCGTAAGGAATTGGCAAGTAGTGTCGCAAAACTTATATTTTTTATAGTGTTGGAAAGTGTTTCTAGATGATCTGGCTACCCATGCCTATTTTTTTTTTAGCCAGATATGGCGTATATATAAGTATGTGTTCGATTTTCCTGTGATTGCCATTTTTTCGTTTTTTCCCATTTCTTTCAAAATTACTACGTACTAAGGAACTATCACAGAGTAATATTTCATTTATATGTTTATTTGTCGGAAAATATGCCTTGATGGTTTGCCTAGCACGTGGCTGAAATTTTTTTTTTCTGAAATGCCGTATATTAGAATGGCCATTTTTCCACGAGTGCCCCTTTTTATTTGTTTTGCATTTTTTTGCTTAGTCATGTTACCGTAAGGAATTGGCAAGTAGTGTCGCAAAACTTATAATTTTATAGTGTTGGAAAGTGTTTCTAGATGATCTGGCTACCCATGCCTATCTTCTTTTTTTAGCCAGATATGGCGTATATATAGGTATGTGTTCGATTTTCCTGTGATTGCCATTTTTTCGTTTTTTCCCATTTCTTTCAAAATTACTACGTACTAAGGAACTATCACAGAGTAATTATTCATTTAGATGTTTATTTGTCGGAAAAAGTGCCTTGATGGTTTGCCTAGCACGTGGCTGAATTTTTTTTTTTTCTGAAATGCCGTATATTAGAATGTTAGCCATTTTTCCTCGAGTGCCCCTTATTATTTGTTTTGCATTTTTTTGCTTAGTCATGTTACCGTAAGGAATTGGCAAGTAGTGTCGCAAAACTTATATTTTTATAGTGTTGGAAAGTGTTTCTAGATGATCTGGCTACCCATGCCTATCTTTTTTTTAGCCAGATATGGCGTATATATAGGTATGTGTTCGATTTTCCGGTGATTGCCATTTTTTCGTTTTTTCCCAATTCTTTCAAAATTACTACGTACTAAGGAACTATCACAGAGTAATGATTCCTCTAGATGTTTATTTGTCGGAAAATTTTGTTTACTTTTTTTTTTATTGAATATCATCAAATTTTTTTAGCTAAAATATTGTTTTACATTTTTTTTTCGATTTTATTTCCCTTCAAAAAAATTTTTTTGGGTCAGAATTTTAATTTTATAGTCGTCAAATAATCGACAATTATCCAGCAACCCACCATACAATTTTTATGCATATCCAATAATAATTAGATTAGTAAATAACACCTTGAAATTGACATACCCTTCCTACATTTCAAGTGGCAGATTAGGGAGTCTGAGTCAGTGTGGTTGGCGGCCATTTTGTGGACATATCCGAAGCGTAAGCTGCCCTATCTATATATATTCTTGTTCCCTATAGAATTTGTGATATTTTGGTATATTTTTACCTGCATAAATATCATATTATATATTAAATATATGTATTTTTTTACGGAATTTCTAAGTACTCAAAAAATTACCTTTAGATATGGCCCCTGATATAAATGTAATTTACAAAATAATGAAGATTTTTTTACATATTTCTATTTTAGAATAACATATGTTTATTCCCTAAAAAAATTAGCCACTTCCTATTTCATTTGGGTACCCAAAAAAATTCATGAAATTTGGACAAATTTTTTTGGCCAAAAAAAGTTACCCTTTTTTTCTCATTTCAGATCTTCACCTCCATGGGTCTGACTTCATCCAAAATACATCAAGATGTGTCCTAAACATTCAAGAATCAATTCCTAAAAGGATTTGTGTATATATGTATAAACTTTTTTTTATGAATTTTTATGTCAGGTCTTTTTTTTTTTCTACTTAATTTTTTAAAATATTTATAATAAATAGTTTTTCTGCAGATGAGTAGTATTTATCTATACAGTTGTTTTAAACATTCATTGAAGTTTTTTTTGGCAAAAGAAAAAAGGAGGTTACTGCAAAAACTGATTTTTCAAGAATTTTTTTTGGCGTCGGGGTCGTTCGCGTCCGAGTATACCCTTAAAGGGGTGTCCGAGGACCGTACCTATCCAGGGTTAAAGATCTCGTTAGCGAGGTCGACCTGGAAGGCATATAGAATGGGTATTGTCAAAGCAGACTTACACACCGAAATCGTGTTAGCTGCCAACCCTTGACCATGGAGGTGGATGAAGAAAGATAAGCAGAAGTCTGTCGAGATCTCCTGCGAATTCTTCGCCTTGACAAAGGCCACCCATTTTCTCCAAGATGACTCATATTGCCTTCTAGTAGATTTGCACTTATATTCCTCTAGGAAGTCTATGCTGGCTTTCGAAATCCCAAAACGCTTTCTCACCGCTAGGGAGAGAAAATCATGAGCTGCAGGGTCCGGGTTTTCTGTAATGAAGCGCAGACAGTCGACTTCTGGACTCGCTGGGTCAGAACTGGATCTGGTAGCGGTAGAAACTTCAACCGTAGTTCCAATGCCAGGGGGAACCACACGCTGTTCGGCCACTTGTGGGCCACTATTGCCGCTACCCCCTTGAAGGATCTCAGTTTGTTGAGGACCCTCAACAGAAGGTTGTGAGGAGGGAACAGATAAATCCTGGACCATCTGTTCCAGTCGAGGGAAATCGCGTCCACTGCTTCCGCTAAGGGGTCCTCGTACGGGGACACGTACAGGGGCAACTTCTTGTTGTCTTTCGTCGCAAAGAGGTCTATCTGCAGTTCTGGGACTTGACTCAAAATGAAGGAGAATGATCCTGCGTCTAAGGACCATTCCGACTCAATCGGTGTGAACCTGGATAGAACGTCCGCTGTCACATTGCGGACTCCTTGAAGGTGAACTGCCGACAGGTACCACTTCTTCTTTTCCGCCAATCGGAAGATGGCCAACATCACCTGGTTGAGAGGTGGTGACATTGATCCTTGTCGATTCAAGCATCTCACAACTACCTCTCTGTCCATCACCAACCTTATGTGGATCGAGTGACGCGGGGAGACTTTCTTTAAGGTAAGGAGCACTGCCATAGCTTCTAGAAAGTTTATGTGAAAGGTCTTGAATAGCTTGGACCTAGTCCCCTGGACTTTTTTCCCGATGAGAGTGACCTCCCCATCCCTCCTTCGAGGCGTCTGAGTGAATCGTCACCGACGGGGAAGGTGGCTGAAGAAGAACCGACTTCTTTAGATGTCTGGCTTGGGACCAAGGCCTGAGAAGAGTACGTAGCCAAGCGGAACTGGTCTTCTCAGATCTCTTCGCGCGTTTGATGCATAACTTCTCCAAACTCCGGTTGCATCCTTTAGCTGTGCTTTTAGCACCGGGTCTGTCACCGAAGTAAACTGGAGAGAACCCAGTACCCTCTCCTGTTCGCGTCTTGATATCCTTTCGGAATCTAGAAGTCTCTTGACAGAACCCGCTATCTCCTTCATTGTCTTCGCCGGGATGTAGAAACGGTGTGACATTAGGTCCCAGTGGATTCCCAGCCACTGGAACTTTTGAGATGGAGAAAGTCGAGACTTTTTTTCTGTTGATCTTGAAGCCTAGATACTCTAGGAACTGGATCACTTGATTGGAAGCTTGCAAGCATTCTGTCTCGGATGCTGCCCACACCAGCCAGTCGTCCAGGTAGGCTACTACCTGAATTCCCTTTAGGCATAATTGTTTGAGAGCTACGCTCGCAAGCTTTGTGAAGATCCTTGGGGCTATATTTAGCCCGAATGGCATGGCTCTGAAGGCGTATAGTCTTCGTTGTAGCTTGAACCCTAGGTAGGGGGAGAGTCGACGGTTGATTGGGACGTGCCAATAGGCATCTGACAAGTCTATGGAGACGGAATATGCCCTCTTGGGCAGTAAGGTCCTTATGTGTTGCAGTGTTAGCATTTTGAACTTGCAATTCACTATGAACATGTTGAGTGGCGACAAGTCCAGAATGACTCTGAGTTTTTCCGAGTCTTTCTTGGGAACACAAAACAGCCTCCCTTGGAATTTGATGGACTTTACCTTTCGGATCACTTTTTTCTCCAACAGTTCTTGGATGTACTCCTCCAGAACGGGGGTGGAGTGTTGGAAAAACCGAGGGCACGGGGGTGGAGTGCTGTACCAGCTCCAGCCCAGTCCATTCTTGAGTAGGCTGTGGGCCCAGGGATCGAAGGTCCACCGATCCCGAAAATTCTGAAGTCTCCCTCCTACCGGTATCATTTCACTTGGATTGCTGTCCAGAGGTCTTGCCTCCCTGACCGCGACCACCCCTGAATCCCCTTCCCCTTGAGGGGCGCCTAGACGAGCCTCTGGCTGCTCCTCTAGGCTTTGCTCGAAAGGAAGTTGACTGCCCTCTGAACGTTGGGTTGAATGCCGTGGACTGTGTCGACACGGCCTGGGGTACCCACTGGAATGTGGTCAGGGTTTGTGCCACGATCTGGGGCACTGAAGGCAATGGCAATTGCAGATGCTGTTGCTGTCTGAGTGGCTTGGCTGGCCGAGACGGTAGCCTAGTCCTCATAGTCTTCCTCTTTGGTTGAGGACCCTCATCAGGGGAAGACTTTCTTTTGATAGCCAGGCCCCACTTTTGGAGTAGGTTTCTATTCTCCGTGGCGGCCTTATCAACAACTTCTTTGACCAATTCGCTAGGGAAAAGGTCTTTGCCCCAAATGTTGGAGGAGATTAGTTTCCTTGGCTCGTGCCTCACCGTAGCCGAGGTGAACACGAACTCCCTACAAGCTCTCCTCGCCCTGACTAAGCTATAAAGATTCTTCGTCACTGTGGCCAGATGAGTCTTGGCCACTACCATGAACATTTCATGGACCTTGGGGTCACTTGCCATCGTCTCAAGAGTAGTCTGAAGAGACATTGAGGCAGCCAGTCTTTCTTTTGTCTCGAGCTCTCTCCGCAAAAGAAAGTCAGACAGCTTAGGGAGGTCCTCGCCGAACTGACGTCCGGCAATATCAGCCTCCAACTTCCCGACTGAGAAGGTAAGATGGACGTCCTTCCAGTCTTTGTGGTCCATAGGCAGGGCCAGCGACAAGGGTTTACACTCCTCCAGGGAGGGGCAAGGCTTGCCGGCCTCGACTGCTTTTAGTACAGCCGCAAACCCTTTCTGTAAAAAGGGGAAGGCTCTAGCAGGAGAGGACACAAAGAAAGGGAGCTTCTTACTCAATGCAGCTACCTTTGAGTTCGTGAAGCCCCTCTCTTTCATCGAGGATGAAAGCAAAGCTTGAGCCTTAGCATGGTCCATCACTATGACCTCCTTCGGCTCTGGCTCCTCCTTTGAAGCTGGTTCCTTCCTCAACCGGACATAACAGTCCGGATATGACCCCTTGCTGGGCCAGAATTCCACCTCCTCTAGGGGAACTGAACCCAACTTATCCGAGATGATGATCTTTCCAGTCGTCATTGGCATGTGCTCAGCATACCTCCACGGGTTAGCATCTGAGCACAAGGGAAGGTCTTTCTCATTGAGCCTTTTCTGGGTCCCATGTGATGCTGCAAGCCTCTGCATCTGCAGTTCCATTGCAGCCGCCTTCTCCTGATTCTCCTTCTGCATTTGTTGGATCATTCCAACAATGGAGGAGAGGGCCTGTTCCAGCTCTACTGGGAGAGCGGACGATGTTGAGGGAATAGGCTCAGGGATCTGAACCGGAGTAGCCGACACCTCGTCGACCTCTTCCTATACAATGTCTGGGGCTTGAACTTCATCCTGGGCTCCTGCCAGGAGGTCTTCCTCCAGACGCTCGGACACGTCAGACATCCTGTCGTCCAACTGGATGTCTTGCAAGGCGACCGCGACTTCAGCATCCACCTGGATCTGAACTTGGGGGCTCTCCTCTTGAGGCTGGGGAATCACTGCATCAGCTGATGCCCTAGGGAAAAGGTAAGCCCTCATCTTCTCACTTGGAAGATAAGGTCCAGAAGTGTTCTTCTGGAAGCCCCTTACCCAGGTACGAAGCTTCTCCCTTGCCATATCCCTTGATTCCGCCGTCCTAGGGGAATCAAAGGCCCCAGTAATCAGGTTAGTGCACATGGTACATACCTGAGGGTCCCAATACTGGAGATCACCCTTGGAGACAGCGCATGTTGCGTGCCTCCTACAAAACTCATGTCCGCAGAGGTTCTTACTGTGGACGTTGCAGAAAACACTTTCGCACTTCGGATGGTCCTCCTGTAAAGAGAAGATATTTCCATGAGTATCAAGTGAACTACGTATCACTGGATATGCACAGTTTAGCATAACAAATCAGAAAGGAAAGACACACACTTGTGTTTCCTTCACAACCAATTGTTGCAGCCTTCCAGATAATAAAATTGTATGGTTAATCTGTCCTAGAGTAACCAATGAAAAGTTTTCAGAGGAAACAGGTGTAGCTCACACCTAAGGAATGATTTTAAAATACTGGATAATAGACAAGAAAGAACTCACTTTCTTATCTGTAAGGCAACACCAAATGGCTGTGCAAGACAACACAAAAGTGTTAGAACACACAGTGCTGTACCAAAACTTATACTATAGTTTTCTTCCTACAGTATATGTTATACTGAAGAATACTGGTACAGTATAGAAGGTGATGTGCCGGCCGGCACACACCATAACTAGCTTTAAAGTATACTACTAAACAGCTATAAGGCGGCAGAACGCTGGTTCAAATGCATGTGCCGGCGGGCAGTAACTGCTGGCCGGCAACAGCCAATGTCGGCCGGCAATGACTGCCGGCCGGTAACTACACAAGGTAGTACCCGGCTGCCGGCCACTGCTCATAGCGACCGGCAGACAAGGGCTGACAATAGCCGGCCGGCAAAGGTAAACAACCGATGCCGGCCAGCAGCAAAAGAACCAGAGGACTACGACTGCCCGGCTGCCGGCCTATGAGGCCAGCAGCCGGGTCGGGTACAGCACTAGAAGAAAATAGAATGGATGCCGGGATAAGAGCGTAAACTACCTCCAAGCCCGGCAATCCTAAAGAGTGCATATAAGGAAGGGGAGAATCTAATTCAGGCTTCCTGACCAATGCCGTCTGGCTCTACAGGCAGACATGGATGAGGGACCAAGGGAGGTCCGGGCAGCACTCAAAGCAGAAGACCCTTGCCGGCCGGCAGACTCTGCCGGCCGGCAAGGGACTGAGTCAATTCCACATCCTAACCTATTCTAGGTCCAGATGTAGAATGACGTACAGTACTGTAATGGCTAGGCCATTACGGAGACAGAGGGGGAAGGGACAAAAGAGGGTACTACCAACCTTGCTTTAGTGAAGAATCACCCGCAGCCAAGAAAACTCATCTTAGCCTAAGGGAGATCCAAGGGCGGAGGCCAGCAATACTTGCCAGCCCCCACTGAAAGAAAGCAAGGAAGGTGTTGCTACTCCCAGGGAAAGGATCTTATCCTCCCACCGAGAACAGCAAAAAGGACTAGTCTGCTAGATCACAAAAGAAGGAATCATCTCGTACAGAAACCTTCGTCAGTGACCTAAGGAGGCTAAGCCTCCTATGTCTGCGTCAGGCCAGCGAGGGAGACTCTACCCCAAGCCAGACAAACACAGACTCAGACTAAAAACTCTGATGTTCTGTCCCTCTCTGAAGCCAGACTTACTGGAACAGGGAGGTACAGTAACACCCCAGTATAGTTGTATCGAAAGTTAATTCAGATAAACCACTAGGGTTAAGCCCAAGGCTTAAACAGAGGGAAAGGGATTGCATACCTTCTCCGAAGAAAAGAAAGCAACCGTGGAGTATGAGAAAGTATACTAAGGCTCCATGAGCAACTTAGCCTAGGCACCAAGAGAATTGATTACCTAAATCACCGAAACTCACTTGTATACTATCTTGGAAATAATCAACATAATCTTAAATGTATAAAAACAGCCTAAAGCTTCAATAAAATTTTAAAACACTCGGAAATCCAAAATCATGCAGGAAAGTACTAGGACCAAACGACTAGGCTACATGGCCTAGCGTAGGCCAGAGTTGGCGAATACTTTCTCCAAAATAATAATACTAAAAGCACGAGAAAGGAAATCCTATGTAACGCTAAATA
>NC_090726.1:85193769-85206269 GCF_036898095.1 Palaemon carinicauda | reverse complement strand
ATTCAGAATTTGTAAACAAATTCATGGATTTTAACATTAGTCCCATAAACGGGCCACATTGTTATATAAAAGTTTTTCTTAGGAGTCAATAGATTTCAACGATGTTCTAACCGTACCTGGTCAATGTATACCACTGTGAGCCAGACTATACACTCTTAAGAAAGTGTAATGAAAAATAACTATAGAAGCCCTAGTTTTGTTACTTGAAAAAACAATATTACTTATATGTTTATTCTCTGACAAAAATACATTTCTATCATTTCTCTCTTTCTAGCGATTAATGTGGAATTTAGTATATCATGACTTATTTTCCAACATTAAAGGACTTAATTGATATGCCAATAATTTGTGCAATTGCAAAATTAGAACAGATCAGCAGTATAATAATAGTAAATTTGGAAACAGTAATCACATCTACAATTTAAGAAAATATAGTTAGTTAAATAGACATAATGAATGAAAAGATTTTGACGTAGAATAGACATTACCATTTGCCTACTTGCAATCATAATATGAATTTTGTTGAAATTCAACTCCTTCTCCCATAATTTTAAAGAGAAGGACCATATGTAATTAGATTATCATTATTTGCATATGGAACAAAGTTGCTATGTAAATGGATTCATATAGCATGGGTATATCATCATCATCATCTCCTCCTACGCCTAATGACGCAAAGGCCTTTCAGAATTCATTAACTAAATTCATCAAATGATAGCCAGTTCTTTGTGAAGCGTAGTGCGTATCTAAATAGGGCAAGTGACCCCTGCCGCTCCATACTTATTGCAGTAAGATCATCTGCCAGGCATCAGGAGTAAAAGCCTATAAGACAGCTTGTCTTTCGCCTTATAACTTATAATATTTTAAAGAGCCACATAGATGCTTCTGGTGTCAGAAGTTTGGCCATCACAAAACCCGCTGCACAGGTCCGGAGATCTGTGTGGTTTGCAGCAGCAGACAGCACGCCACTGCCTACTGTATTGCCAGGCATAAGGCAGGGCACAAAACCATCGCCTGCTGCCCAAACTGTGGAGGATCCCAGCATGCTTGACATGATAGATGTCCCCACAGACTTCAGTGTATTGCAGACCGCCAGGGAGCAGACCGCCAATACAACCTCTAACCACGTCAGCAGCGTCGAACGCAACCACCTCCAACTAAACACAACCCTCCAACATCCAACCACACCTCCCAACAAAATCCTAACCCTTCCAGACATGCCATTCCTGAACCTTCCTCTCCACCAACTCCCCCTCCAGCATCTAAACCTCAACGTCCTCCCAAACCTCCTCCTAAGGCAAAATGATCCCCAACCCATACTCTTCTCACTCCCTCACCTTTAAAATTTACCTCTCCAACCAATTCTTCCACTGCAACCCAGCCAAAAAAAACCTACCTCATCCTCCTCTGCACCTGTAACTCAAACACACAACATTTCCCACTCCTTAAAAGAATTCCCCAACCTACCCAGCTCCACCGTCTCAAGCAAATCAAGCACCTCACACCCCTCCAAATGTCCTCCAAACATTGACAGCAGAGTACGACCTTTCTGCTTGCCCTATGGATGCTCTGCTAGCAGCCATCAGCAACATCCTTCGCAACTTCTTGCGATCCCGCAAAATCTAATTTACACAGAGTCTCTTGATGACTTCGTGTTTCACAACCCCACCAGGGAACTAAGATCTCAATTCCCTTCATAGATCCTCCTGCAAATGGACCTAATACAACCACTTGCAACAACCAAAACACTCAGGTGAAAGTGCTCCAATGGAACGTTTGCGTACTTCAAAAAAAGTTTGTATTCCTCCAATCTCAAACCTCAGTGCAAGACCCTGATATTATCATACTGCAAGAAACTCTGCTTAATGAGAACATAACATTTGTATTTTTAGTATACAAAGTGTACACAACGTATTTATCACTAACGACAAGAGGACTAACCACCCTTGTCAAAAGCAGCATTCCCTCTAAACTACTACCAAGCATAGACTGCGCGACAAAGGCAGAAACTCTTAGTGTCCAAATATCTCTGCTAGCCACGACGCTAATAGTCCACAACATCTACAAGTCCCCAGCAAAAAGCATCAATGCGGAGGCCTGGTACTATAACAGTCGCATCAAAGAAATGAATGCTAGAATAAATAGGACCAGAAAACTTCTCAGGAGACACAGAACTGATGAGCTACATAATTTACTTGTAGAGATCATCAAACATTCTGTGCAAGTATCACTGGAAGTAAAACTAGACAAATGGTACTCATGGTACAGCGAGGTCAACTTCAGCATATCCCTAGCCAAAATATGGGGCTGGTTTAACAAAGTCTCTGAGAAGTATAATACACCCAGAGTCACACACCCAGACCCATTAGCTGAAGCCAAGAGGATTGCTAACAACTTTGCAGACAGAGCTAAAAGCACCAATCTACCTCTGTAAACTATTAACAGGCAGAGAACACTGCTCCCAATCAGGAACAACATCATTGAAGCCGCCTACAACATGGTAGATGATACTGATCACCCCTACACCATGGAGGAACTTAACATGGCCCTCGCAAAAGGCAGGAAGGACACTGCCCCTGGAGCTGACCTCATCACATACAGCATGCTGAGGAACATGGGAAATCATGCTAAATTGGTCTACTTGCATTTGATTAACAGGACACACACAGAAAGACTACGTCCAACCACATGGAACCAGCAGGACACCAAACCAATTCCAAAACACAAGGAGCCACCTACCGACTTATAGCTTTGATAAGCTGCACAGAGAAAGTAGCTGAGAGAATGGTACTTAACAGACTCCAGTGGAAAATAGGCCAACTACATCATCGCATATATGCCTACAGAAGCGGCATAGGCACTCAAGAATGCATCACAGATGTCCTCTCAACAATTTATGACAAAAAAGCTATTGTCGTATTACTTGATCTTGAGAAAGCCTTTGAGCTAGCCCGCTCACCAGCTATACTCTTCACACTTGTTGAAAAAAGAGTGAAAGGACACTTACTGGCCTGGACTCGAAACTACACACTGAACCGAGAAGCCAGAGTCACTTTCCAAGGAAAAACCACTGAGTTCATCTCCCTAGAAAACAGTACACCACAAGGAGGCATACTAAGCCCCTACCTTATATATCTACCAATGGAGAACTTAGCCACTTTAAAACTTCCAAATGGGGTGGAAATTTTCATATATGCCGACGATATATGCATAGTATGTCCAAATAAAGCTCATGCAAGAAATGTCACTCAAAAAGCACTTGACATGATCCAAGCCAAATGTAATGAACTTGGCCTAAAGGTCAACACCAATAAAACCAAAGCAATGGCTATAAAACATTCGCAAAACCCACAGAACTTCACACTGAGGGGTGAAGACATCGAATGGGTGAGTCAATTCATGTACCTTGGGGTAATCATTAGCAAAACCCTATCACCAGCCAATGAAGTAACCTACCTCAGAGAGAAGACAAAGATTCGTCTATCAGCCATGAAACGAATGACCTCCCTAAAACAAGGAGTATCTAATAACCTCCTAAGACTTTTATCTACAAGCAATTCGATCCCATATTGATTATGCAGCACCCACTCTCACTGCATTGACTGACACTAAAAAAACATCATTAGAGGTAGTCCAAAACAATGCAATGAGACTCATTATTGGCTCTCCAATGTGGACAAGACTCTGCTTACTTAGAGCAGAAATAAACCTAATTCCCCTGTCAGCCAGGATTGACATTAGGAATAGCAGCATTATATTCAAGTCAATCATCGCAGACAGAAAAAGCCCAAGAACTGGATCCGCCAAATTTCCGTGCAAAGAAACTACTGGATACACTCAGAAGGATGCAGATGCAAAATGAGGCTGCAGATGCAAAATGAGGCTCACAAAACCAAGGGACAAGAAAAGCATGATGGATACAGCCCTCCTGCCCCTTGGGCTCATGATCCTATCAAATACGACTTCACCATCCTACCAGCAGCAAGCAAAGCTCTCTTCACGCCAGACCAACTCACTGTAGCTGTAAAAAATGCAATCAGGAACACACCTGCGCCTCGCACCTACTATACGGATGGATCAGTAGACCGTGAAATCCCTGCAGCTGCTGCTACAGTTATCTCTACATCAGGATATAAAGAAAACTGGAGAGTTTCCAACCATGTCTCCACACTACAAACTGAACTAGTGGCCATTGCAAAAGCTCAAGAACACTCTGCCAACCATCAAGATGAAAACACAACGATCCATACAGATTCTAGAGGAGCCATTCTGGCCCTCAGCAACAAAGAACCTACAGAGAATGTTTACCTCATCACTGCAATTCAATTCTTACACTTGCTCCACCAAAGCAACAATAGGCAAGTTACCTTGAATTGGATTCCAAGCCATACTGGAATCTCTGGCAACGACGAGGCCGATCACCTAGCCAAATCGGCCTTAATGTGCCAAACCATTAGCATTACTCTACAACCGTCATTAAAAACCATCAAAAATCAAATGGCTGCCTTCTGCAACATCCAAAAGACTAGTGAAGTAAGGAGAGCTTTCCTAGATGGATCAAGATCTGCAAAGTGGTATATTGAAGCGACAAACATATTACCACACCCAATTGCAAGATAAAGACCTGGCCAGGACACAGTAATCATCTGCAGACTGCAACTGGGATATCTATGCAACTGGCAAATTATCTTAGATAATGAAGAAGACCCTGCAGCACAGCATATACCAATAACACCGTGCAAGTACTGTGATCAAGACACAGAAGAACCTCTACAGCACTATCTAGAGCAATATCAGGAAACAAGCCTACTTCGGCAGGATCTCAATCCCAACACTCCTGCAACTGCAACAGCAATTGTCAGGCATATAATTGACAATCATAACACCCTCTCAGCCTTTCTCCGCAGCTACGCTCCACCGAGATAACGTTGCAACAACGCCAACGAGCAATCTAAGTGGCAATTAAAGAGAAACCTTCTTATCCCCCCTGCAATTTCTATAATGGGAGCAGAACGATTGTTGGCGGCTGAGGGCAACAATTCGTACTCTATATAAGGAGACAGTTTTGTCTTCCCGTCCTGTTTTCAGCTTGGAAATGGGGTGGGAGTCGTCGGCAGTCTTTTTGACTGCCAACATATCTTTCTCTCCTCTCAGCCAATCTCCCTTGCTGGGGTCAAAACGGGTGCTGGCGGCTGAGGGCAATAATTCGTACTCCTTATAAGAAGACAGTTTTGCCTTCCCGTCCTTTTTTCAATGTTGAAACTGGGAACGGAGCCGTCGGCGGTCTTTTTGATATCCAGCATCTTTTTCACCTCCAATCTCTTTTTTTTCCCAGTTTAGGCATCCCTCCAAACCACCTTTGTAAGTCTCAATAAATAAAATCATAAGTAACCTTTTATTATTACTTTTTTATTTTTATTTTTTGCTTATTCACAGGTACAGGAATTTTTTATTCCATCCTATCTCTACTACTAAGACTTCTACAACTCCCTCCTTTCAGCTCTCTCCCACTCAGCTGAAATCTCACACTAACCCTCTATCTCACAACTTAAGCTTAAACCACTACGAAGTTTTTCACTTCACCTATATCAACATCTCCAACTAAAAACTTTCAACTCCTTCCCGAGCTTTCCTACTTATCGGGACTTGCTACTATTATTCTTTTTCTCCAACTAAGATTGGAGCCAGTGGGCTCATGGGAAGGCATCCCCTTCCCACAGTTAATTACTCCTTTCTCGAAACAACCCATCACAACCTAAAACCTATCCCAATATCCTAAAATAAATGTTGCAGAATATCCCCCACCCAACTACCTATCCCAATATATCCTACCAAAACACCTACGGGCTGCAAGATTGCAAAAGCCCGTGTCTGGCCAAAAGAGCCAGGCAATCTTCAACAAAAACAACAAACCTTATACCCAATCCGTCACCCTGCTGCCAGTCCCAGTCACCTCATCGAGATTTAGGGGGTCACTTCCTCCACACCCAAAGTTCTTGTTACTCCACCAAGATGTTCATCCGGTTATATAACTGTTGACAAACATGGATTGATAAGATATATTTTCTATATACTGTAGTATGAAATTAATTGGCTGAGATCATTACTCTAGGGAGAATCAACTATTACATTCTTATAGTAACTATGGTGTCCATCAACAATTACTTTTGGATATTTATTACTTAAATAACGAGGCTCATAAAATACTAACTTACTCCCATCCGTATAAGATTGAGAATAAGAGTCTCATAATTTTCAGTCAAGGCCGCCCCAAAATAAATGCCACTTATAAGAACTACCTGACCATAATCAAAGGATTTATGTACAGGACTGGAGCTGTAAGAAAAGTATCACGACCTCACTTTTAGGCCTTTGTAAAAGCCAAATGTTCAACAAGATATATCCAACCATATACAATACGCAAGATTTCGTTTAGCTATTGTTGTATCTGTGTCAGCGCTAGGAATAATCAGGTCAATCCAAAATAAATATAATTTTTTATTACTTAAGCCCTTAGGAAATTAAGTAATGAACTGTAAACGAAATAGAAAATAAAAAGTGGAACCAATGAGAGTCTTGAGTATGTAGTATCATTAATGGTGATGGAATATATAGTATTTTGTATATACATTATGCACATTAGTTCTGATGAATGTAAATAGAAAAGTATATTGATGGAAGTGAAACCTATAAGGGTGGAATGTTAGACTAGGCATTAGCCACCCAATAGGATACTATTGGTGGAGAAATATGGGTCCCTGGATTTGCCACATAGTACTGCATTAGATCCCTTTCTGGTTACAGCTCGTTTTTCCCTTGTTTACACATACACTGACGGGTTTGCCCTATTCTTCATACAATATATTTTTCCTCATTCACCTGATAATGCTAAGATAAATGAAATATTCTTCTTCGCTCAATGGGTTAACTAGTGCACTGTAATTGTTCAGTGGCTACTTTCCTCTTGGTAAGAATAGAAGAGACTCTTTAGTCATTGTAAATCTGGAAGGGATTTACTACTCGACTATAGTGAATCCTATGGTCTTCGTTGTGGCCCATACTGTGCCGATTCATATCGAATTATTGATGATCATAATGGAAATATTAGTAAATCATTGTTATGTTAGTATGGCTCAGTGATATATAATTTTTCAATGGTTTTTCATAATGAAACTGTAATTCAAAAAAAAAAAAGAAAAAATGCAAATGGTTTTCACTTCTTATGTTCTGTATCATGGGCCACATGGAACATATTTACATTGAATCATTGATAGTTAAACTGGAAACATTTATCGCGAACGAAGAGAGTGACATTATAAGAAATAGGATTAATAGAGACACTATTAATCCTTATAAGAAATGCCAGAATTTCCATGAACGAATTTCACGCAACCCATTGCTAAGTCATTCTCTCTTATTATTATCGCCAGGAGGTGGTGTGAGCAACTGATATTTTTGGCGGTGGAGTCAATAACTCCTATACCAACAAATATATTCAATTGAGATTTTAAAAAGATTTATATATATATATATATATATATATATATATATATATATATATATATATATATATATATATATATATATATATATATATATATATATATATATATATATATATATATATATATATATATATATATATATATATATATATATATATATATATATATATATATATATATATATATATATATATATATATATATATATACATATATATATATATATATATATACATATATATATATATATATATATATATATATATATATATATATATATATATATATATATATATATATACATACATAATCTTTGTATCTGCTAATTTTCATGTTCATACATTTTATAGGCATTCCCTGGTGGTCATTTCTATTCGTAAACGGTGATTTTTAGCAAAAAAATGGGTGTTGAGCTTGCAACTCTTTCGTGAGTTTTACAGATATCCAATTAATTTTTACATTGTTAAATAGGTGTTATGTGAACTACATGCACAGACTTTCAATACAACCGTCGAGGTGAATAAACGGCAGTTCCAGAGCTCCTTCATTTCAGCTTGCTCATGGTATTTTGGCAAGGATTGTGCATGAAGTAATAGTTGATACATCGGGTAAGGGATTTTTGGTGTGGCGTGTTTTAGTGTTTTTGAAAAGCAAAGTTTATGAGGTGGGAAATTCCGATGCCGTACGGCCAAGAGTGATGTTGACGTCACAAATACGTCTTATCTGACGTGAGATGAGTGGTTATTCCCCACCCCTTAGGAGACAGGACTCCATAGGGCTACTTTTCTCTTATAGCCCTGACTATAGTGAAGTTTGTGATGTAGTTTTTGATATACTGAAAATTTATCATAATGATATGGTCACTTTTCAACAATTAAGTAAAACAAAATTTGTCCTAAAATTTAGTATATCTGTCACTTCCCAGTCCTTTTGTGAAAGTTACTACGAGAAAGATGTTGATGTTGGAAATGGGAAATCTATCAGAGTTATTAATTTTTGCAGACAATATGCTTATGTATGTATTCGCTATGCTCCCTTTGATATGGAAAATGACATTTCGGAAAGTAATCTCGGAAATTATGGGAAAATTTTTGGAATAAGGCTGAACAGGTTCTCACAAGGGAAAGCAGATGGATTGTTAAATGGTGCTTCCACAGCAAGGATGGAATTGAAGCAGAGCATACCTTCGTCACTGAATATCCTAGTAAATAAAGTTGTCTTAGACTATTGTGGACAGAAAAGAACATGCTGCAAATGTGGTAGGGAGAATTATATGGGTGCTGATTGGAGTTATGAATTGAATGGCAAAATAAACGTATATAGCAGCACTGATTTTCCTGAGAGTCAGGCTAAATGGAACAGGGCCCTTAATGTAGAAGAAAGTTGGGGAACTGGGACTTCTGTGAATGACGACAATAGAGAGGAAGGTTTAGTCACCAGTAACGCTAAGGAACATGGAGCGGAAAACAGAACGCAGGAACATGGAACGGAAACAAAACTCAAGATAGCCAGCACGTATGTAAACTTCCAGGTAATATGACTTCCAAAGAAATACAATGAGCTGAAGAGTATAACCAGGAGAAGAGGAAGAATCATGCCTGAAGTACAATCAAGAGGAATCAGTTAAAGAAATAATTGAGTGTTAAGTGGCAGCCAGGAGGAAAAGGCCACGGAAACAACTGTAGTGATAGCTGGAGCATATAGAGAGGATGTAGGTAATGGTATAGAATCACAAAATATTTCTCAGTTAAGCATAAATGAAGACGACAAAGAAATGTGTGCTGCATTAAGTAAGCTGAACTAGACAGAAAATTGTAACGATGAACGGACAATGGACGTAATTGATGAAGTAACGGATTCAGAAGATTCAACTAGTGATTGTATAGATAATTCAGCATTTGCCGAAGATAGCGGTAAGGAACTGCAGTGGGTGGTAAGAGTCAAAATGACAAAGAATAAAAGTAAGAAACTGACTAGCATAAAGAGACGGAAATTGCTTGAATAACTGCCAATGTATTCATTTGCTTAATCACTTTTTTAAAATATCAAGGCTTTGATCGTTTCAACATTAAATGATAATGGATTAAATGATGAAAGGAGGCAAATGAAACTAGTTTCCTAGTTTCATTTGCCAGATTTCACAAATTAGACGTATTAACGTTGCAAGACCATAGCATTAAAGACGTAAACACCTTAGATCACTTGAGTAAAGACTATAGATTCTTTATAAACCACACTACTTGCTTAAAAGGAGGGGTTGCCATATTAGTCAACGCGTGTATCGCCCATTGTTGTTATTGGCCAAGTGGTGGATCATGAGGGAAGAGTTCTAAGCTTATGGATAAGAGTCGGCGGAGAGAGGTACTTAATTTACTAAATGTCTATGCCCCTTCTGGGTGGAATAAGAGGAAAGAGAGAAAAGCATTTTTTGATAGGCTTCTTTAATTTTTGAGACACAATGTCGAAAATATAATATTCACAGGGGACTTTAATCGTAAAACTCATATAAAAGTTGTAAGTACTTGGGATAAATCTTTTGTTTCTAAAAATCTTAGAGAGTTGATTAGGGCAACCGGCGTGAAGGATGCCGCCAAGGACAACTTGATAACCGTATATACTTATGTTGAGGAGAAATATGCTTCCCGCTTAGTAGAGTCTATGTATAATGTTTGTTGAATCACATTATTTCTTGTTCTACTGTACCCATCATATTTTCACCCCATTGTATGGTGGTTACTAGTTTTAACAGTTTGGCAACTAAAACGGGTAAAGGTACTTGAAAATTAAATGTCAGCATTATAT
This sequence comes from Palaemon carinicauda, assembly GCF_036898095.1. Lineage (NCBI taxonomy): Eukaryota > Metazoa > Arthropoda > Malacostraca > Decapoda > Palaemonidae > Palaemon > Palaemon carinicauda. The sequence goes on along the minus strand of NC_090726.1, from coordinate 85,195,962 downwards.
CAAGGAATGAGGTTGAAGACAATTTTCAATCGCTGTGGTAGTTTTCAAATGGAGAGACAAATAAATTCATCGATATTCTTCAATGGTGGAATTATTATAAGGAAAATTTTAAAGTGTTTTTTATTAAAATGCCAAAGAAAATCTCAGCAGAGAGATATGGGTTAATATACTTAATGCAGCACAGATTGAAATCATTATACCAAATTGCCAATTCTGGAAGTACATATTTTGAGGCGATCACTTCTTTCAGGAATAAAGTTGAAAGCATGTAAAACGAAATTTGTGAGGGAGTAAAATTAAGGACCAGAATCATAGACAATTTGGAAGGAGAGAAAATTTCAACTCATCTATTAAAGAGATGGAATAATGCTGGAAGTAATCACTTGATATAGAACATTACTGGGCAAAATGATCATGTATTAAGATCCAGTGATGCAATTTTAAATTATGCAAAAGATTTTTTACGAAAATTGTACAGCAAAGTAGAAGGAGACTCTCGGTATCAAGAGAGCCTGCTGATCTAATGTTGTAATCAATTAAATGAAATAAACTGTAAAAATTTAGGTTGTAGTATAAGCAAGTTTGAATTAGGTGTAATACAAAATTTAAAGACCGGAAATGTACCAGGATTTGATGGATTGCCATCAGGGTTTTACAAAGAATTTTGGTATGTAATCAGTGATGATTTTCTGGAGGTTTTGAGGCATGTTTTAGACAGCCAACAGGTTTGCTCTTTAGGAAATATGGGTATTATAAGACTTGAGCAAAGGATGTGATAATCAAGATTTAAGTGGATGGCGACCAATTTCATTGTTGAACGTAGACTACAAAATTATAGCTAAATTGCAAGCCAATAGATTAAGGAAGGTAATGCATAAATTATTAACTGCGGAACAATTTTGTACTGTTTCATATAGGTCAGTAGTGACTTGTAATAATAATATCAGGTATATTATTAATTATGCATTTGAAAAGGATCTTGAAATAGCAGTTCTGAAATTAGACTGGAATAAAGCTTTTGATACTGTAAATCATGATTTTTTGTTTAAGATTCTGAATAACTTAGGTATTCCAGCTGTATTTAAGAAATGGATGAAAATATTATATGATAACTGTTGTAGTGTTTTATGTATAAATGGGGTGTTGAGTGGTGCTTTTCCAGTAATGTGATCTGTAAGGCAAGGATGTCCCTTTTTCATGCTACTCTATGTGATTCACCAGGAACACTTATATTTAAGAATTAAGAGCAATAAAAACATTGTACCACCAAGGCTTCCAAATGGATGGAACATATGCTTGCAAGGTTTTCCTGAATACTCCTCTGTTTTTGTATCTGAAGAGCAATCAATTGTTTAGGTTTTCGAAGAAATCAAAGTTTTTTGAGAAAGAAAGGGGTGCACTTTTAAACAAGAGCTAAAGTAGCATTACTGGAGTTGGAAAATGGCATAGTAAAAAAGATTGGCCTATCAATTGCTTAAACACAGAAAGCAATTTAAAGATCCTGGGTATTCGTTACTGTGAAAACGCAAAAACGGACAATAGAAATAAACTGGATTACAGTTGTACATAATTTAGAGAAATCAATAAACATACTTCCGAATAGATGTCTTACCATCTTTCAAAAAGCTGATATTGTGAATTCCATTTTGTTATCAAAAGTTTGGTACTTATATCATACGCTTCTGTTGAGTAAAATCTACCCACAGAAAATAAATTCCTTATTTTTTAGGTATTTTTGGAATGGTAGTTACCAGCCCATCCCTAGAACAACCTTTTGGTTGCCCAAAAGTGAAGGGGGATTAGGCATAAAACACGTGTTTCATAAAGCAGCCGCAATTTTAACGGTCTCGAGTCTTAAAGAATATCTTTAAGGAAGACTCTTTAATATTTATTATTGTAGATCGAGACTAAGTTATTTAATGGGAAAATTTTTTATAGTGAGTTATCATATGTATCTTCCTTGTATTATTCTGGTGTGATAGAAAACATGAGAAAAATAGGTAGACATAAGAAATTTCCCAACATAAAAAGCAAAGATGTATATGAGACGATAATTATTGTTAGGTCACAACCAGTAGTAGAAGCGAACTACCCGTTGATTCAGTGGAGTAGAGTATGGGAGAATGTTAACATTCCAATTATAGGATTAGGAGAAAGAGAAGTTATGTTTAAGTACTTACATGAAAGGTTACC
>NC_090726.1:85163769-85188769 GCF_036898095.1 Palaemon carinicauda | reverse complement strand
AGTGCAAGGGAAGCGCGCAGATACAAGCATAATATATACAAAATAATTTATGTACGATCGTGTGACACACAGTTGGTACATGGCTCCCCCACTAAAAATGATATACTGTACATGTTAAATAGGGCGCCCTGCTCTAGAGAGGCGAACTGTAGGCGGGTCATCTGGCAGTAGATAAGCAGGTTTTAGACGATCAATGGAGACCCAGTCTTCTTTGCCACGAATGTTTAGTAGGAATGCTTTCGGACTGCGTCGGATCACAAGGAAAGGACCCATGAAAGGGGGCGTTAGCGGTGGCTTGGTAGTGTCGTTGCACAGGAAGACGTGCATTGCAGAATGCAAGTCTGTAGGTATTTGATGCTTTGCTGGGGGCTTGTAAGTCTGGCGGCATGGAGTAAATTTTCCCACAACGTGACGTATGCGCTGGAGATCATCGGAGGAGGTTGTAGAAGGAAAAAATTCGGCCGGGACGACCAACGGGTCGCCATACACCATTTCAGCTGCCGGGACGTCGAGGGCGTCTTTAGGTGTGGTCCTTAGTCCCAGGAGGACCCAGGGAAGCTGAGTAAACCAGTTTGAATCCTTGCAGCGGGACATCAAAGCTGCTTTGAGGGTGCGATGAAAACGTTCAACCATTCCATTGGCAGCGGGGTTGTAGGCCATTGTCTGATGTAGGATGATGCCCAGGAGATTCGCTAATGATGTCCACAATTGAGAGGTGAAAGTGGTTCCTCTGTCAGAAGTAATATGCTCAGGTATACCAAATCTTGCAATCCATCCAGAGAGTAAGGCAGATGTACATGAGGCGGACGTTGCAGTTTCCATGGGAATGGCTTCAGGCCAACGAGTGGAGCGGTCGATGACGGTAAACAGGTAACGATGTCTTTGTGATGTGGGTAGGGGGCCTACAACGTCGACGTGAATGTGTGCGAAACGACGCTGATGTTGAGGAAAGGTGCCCACTCCTGAATCCGTGTGTAGATGTACTTTGGAAGATTGGCAAGAAGTACAGGCGCAGACCCAATCCTTAGCATCCTTAGAAATGCCGTGCCAAATGAACTTTGCCTTCAGCAGCTGTGCAGTAGCACGGCACGAGGGATGTGAAAGGCCGTGAATGAAATCAAACACCTGTCGGCGCATGGGAGCAGGAATCCAAGGTCGTGGTCTGCCAGTACTGACGTCACAGAGGAGGGTGGTGTTGGAGTCGTCGAGGGGGAAGTCTTCCCAACGGAGGGACGTGCAGGATGTCCTCCATGCTTGATATTCTGGATCCTGTCGTTGGGCTTCAGCCAGGGCGTTGTAATCCAATCCCAGTTTAACGGCAGCCAACGTGTTTCTTGACAGGGCATCGGCAACGGGATTCATTTTCCCAGGGACGTATTGAAGGGTGCAATTGTATTCAGCCACGGCGGAGAGATGTCGGCATTGCCGGGCGGACCAGGCATCAGACTGTCGAGTAAAGGCATGCACCAGAGGCATGTGGTCTGTGCGAAAGACGAAGGGCGTACCTTCAAAGAAATGACGAAAGTGACGGACAGCTAAGTGCACCGCCAGCAATTCTCGATCGAAGGTAGAATAGCCCGATTCTGCCTTGGACAGTTTTCTGCTGAAGAAGGCCAATGGGCGGGGCGAGCCTTTGACCACCTGCTGAAGTACTGCACCAATAGCCACGTTGCTGGCATCGGTGGAGAGAAGGAGAGGGGCGTGTGGGATAGGAAAAGTGAGAGCCGCAGCAGTTGATAGGGCCTTCTTTGCATTGCAGAAGGCTGCTTCTTGAAGGGCACCCCACTTCAGGTCCTTTGGCTTGCCCTTGAGGGAGGCGTAGAGGGGAGCAAGAATGGCGGCAATGGCTGGCAGAAAGTGGTGATAATAGTTGATCATGGCCAAGAATTCCTGCAGAGCTTTGACTGTTGAGGGCGCGGCGAAATTCGGAACGGCTGATACCTTCTCAGGGAGGGGATGGACTCCTTCAGGAGTGATGCGGTGCCCTAAGAACGACACTTCGTTGGCGCCAAAGGTACACTTGTCGTACCGGACTACAAGGCCGTTATGTTGCAGGCGGTCGAGCACGATGCGCAGGTGACGGAAGTGTTCCTCTTTTGAGGAGGAGAACACAAGTATGTCGTCCACATAACATACACAGAAAGGGAGGTCCCATAAGATGCCATCCATGAGACGTTGAAACGTGGCCCCAGCATTACGAAGGCCAAAACAGGAGTAATTAAAGGTGTATGTACCAAACGGAGTGGTGATGGCGGTCTTGGGGATGTCTTCTGGGTTCATAGGCACATGATAATACCCCTTCAGTAGGTCGAGCGTAGAGAAAACCTTCGCTTTGTGCAGGTAGGAGGTCACGTCGGCAATGTTTGGGAGGGGGTAGTGATCCGGTTCTGTTTGCATGTTGAGGCGCCTGTAATCCCCGCACGGACGTAGGGAGCCATCTTTCTTCAGAACGATGTGTAAGGGTGACGACCATGGGCTAGACGCCTTTTGGCAAAGGCCCATTTCCTCCATTTCGGAGAACGTCTGTTTGGGTGCCAATCGTTCCGGTGCTAGACGTCTGAATTTTGCGAAGACTGGGGGTCCCGTCGTCTTGATATGGTGATAATTACCGTGCTTGGCAGGAACCGTGGGCGTTTGGCGAAGTTTTGGACAGAAAACTTCCGGGTACGACGTGAGGAGGTGGGCGTAGGCATCCGTGGGTGCACTGATGTGGAGAGCGAGGTTAGTGGGGGCGGGTTGAAGAGGTGTCGACAAGTACGAGTCTGCGTTGACCAATCGTCGGTGCGCGACATCGACCAGAAGGTGGAAATGAGAGAGGAAATCCACACCGAGGATTGGCATTGTGACGTCAGCAACAAGAAACTTCCAATTGAATTCACCGTTTCCGAACGATAATGTGAGGTTCTCGTAACCATAGGTGGGTATCGCAGATCCGTTGGCAGCTATCAAGCGGACGTCGGCAGATGTAGACAGACTACATTGTGCCTTGAAGAGTTTCCTTGGCAAAAAAGAACGACGAGCACCCGTGTCTACCAAAAATCGCACGCCCGTTCCTGCATCCTATAAAAAGAAAAGATTAGAAACATGGGAGGCCACCGCCACGAGCGATGGCTTACTTACACGTTTTTTGGTCTCTGACAATCCCTGGCACATTTCTTCGCGGTTGCCCTGAATCCGAAGTGGTAGTAGCAAAACTGCGGCGGATGGGAGGTAGTAAGTGGCTGTAGAAGTCGTTCGTTGGGGCGCGAGGAATTGGTGGGTGTTGGGCGACTTTGTCGCTGCTTCGGCACGTCACGGGGTAGGCGTGTATGTCCTACGGCATTCATATTAGCTTCGGTTGACGTTGAATAGGCATCCTCTTCGTCAGGGGTGGAGGCGTTGATGGAGGTCTTGAAGTGGCTGTCCATAAGGGTGTCGGCTTGGTCATCAAGTCCTTTATGGGTAAACTATCGACATCGGGTATGGCAGCGCGTATAGGTCCGGGTAAACGGCGTATCCAAAGGGCACGAAGTAGGTTCACCTCACGAGGAGAGCCGTCTGCGGCAGGTTGAAGGCGAGCGATACTGGTCATTTCCCTGAGGACAAGCGAAGCCCTTTGGTCCCCCAACAGTTGTTGCGAGAGCTGAATAAGCTTAGCTATACGGGCGGCTGGCGACGGTGAGTACTACTGCAGAAGGTATGTTTTGAGGGCGTCATACGCTATTGGGGTGTCTCCTTGTTCACAAAGCCAGTCGGATATTTCTGGGAAGTGTCCTCGGGTATCGCCGCGAGAACATAATCTGCTTTGGTGGTTGAGCGAGTCACGCCCCTGATGCGAAACTGGACTTCTGCGCGCTGAAACCAAGCAAACGCCTCTCCGCTGGCAAACGATGAAAGTTTGAATGGAGCGGCCGCAGCACCATCTGCCGTAGAGTCCGCCATAGTACCAACGATGTTGGGGCGAGGGGGTGGGGGTGGAAGGCGGTGGAAGCGAGTCGACTTCCAGGGTCACCAATGTGACGAGCCGAGAGAGGGATGTGAACTCAAATGCAGGATGCAATCAACTGAGTATCTTTATTAAAGAACACTCTCCTTTATATACAAAACCTCAAGGCAACAGGAAAATACATGTTCGAGAAAATGACAATGTTACATAGGCGACACGCCAACATGTCTATTCTGGTTCTTTTTAGTGCGAGGGAAGAGCGCAGATACAAGCATAATATATACAAAATAAATTATGTACGATCGTGTGACACACGGTTGGTACAGGTTCTTGTGTTGTAATCTGGTTATCTATTTTCACTAAGTGATGAACTTAATTGTTTTATTCAGATTTGATTTTAATGGAATCAAGTGATTGTATAATTTTCATAAGTATATGTCTTGTCTTAGTCTAAGTTTTATTCAGATTCAATATTACAAGTCAAGTAATAATTTAATTTTCAGAACATAACATTTTTGTCTTCATCCAAGTAGGAAGGTGATAGGTTCTTGTGTTGTAATCTGGCTATCTATTTTCATTAAGTGATAAACTTAAATATTTTATTCAGATTTCATTCCAAGGGAAACTAGTGATTGTATAATTTTCATAAGTATCTGTCTTCTCTTAGTCTAAGGTTTATTCATATTCAATATTATAAGTCAAAAAATAATTTAATTTTCCGAAAGTAACATTTTTGTCTTCACCCAAGTATTATTCAGACTTAATTTTTCGAGTGATTTATTTGTTTTATGTAAATTCTTTTCAAAGTGTTTTAATTTATATAGAATATACTTATTTTTGTAAAGAGTGTATTATTTCAATCATAAGTGTTTAATGCATATATGCTCGTATCCTGTTAATGAACCAAAGTTAGAGTTGCTTGAATATTTGTAATGATAATCCTCCAATTTAGATTTGAGAATATTTAAGAGAACTTTGGATATTAACTGTTTTATATATTGCTGTCTGGGAGTTATTTAACCGACTCAGAGTTTAGGTATTATTATTTCGAAATGTAGCAGATTTAATGTAGAAGCAAACAGGTGATTTGGAACTAGAGATGTTTCTTATCTTACCAGGCATAATATATATAATATCATATGTTGAGTTCCCAGACAAGATCCATAATAGTGCGATATATTTTTGGTGCCTGGACCCGGGAGCATCATATATATATATATATATATATATATATATATATATATATATATATATATATATATATATATATATATATATATGTGTGTGTGTGTGTGTGTGTGTGTATATATATACACACACATATATATATATATTTATATATATATATATATATATATATATATATATATATATATATATATATATAATATACATATTTACATATATATATATATATATATATATATATATATATGTATATTTATATACATATATATATATATATGTATATATATATATATATATATATATATATATATATATATATATATATATATATATATATATGTGTGTGTATTTATATACATATATATATAATATATATATATATATATATATATATATATATATATATATATATATATATATATATATATATATATATATATATATACGATGTTGGTCTAGTGTAGAGTAATTATCATAGTTTAATTATGATCTTATTTATATTTCACATATTTTCATTTTTGTATTGAAGAGATGATATCCAGCCCAAAAAAATGAGCCCTTCTTATGTAGATATAAGTATTTTGTGTAAATTACGAAGACTTTCGTCGGGAATTTCATTATATTCTTTGTTCAAGGTAAAATATGTAATTTACATATTTTTTTGTAATGAATTGACTTTTATTTTCACATATGTTTGCTATGAAGTCTCATGTTGTCTATTTCAAAGTATTTTAGGACGCATGCAAGAAAGGAACAAGGGCTTAGGTGATGTTCTTTTATGTTTTATGATGAATTGCGTCCTATTAGAGAGAGAATGATCAGTGACATGTGCTTTAGAATATTCAGTGATACGTGTTTTCGAAGCTTTTCAATGACCGGTGGGAGAATGTTATCTTTTTTTTTTCCTATGAAGCTGGAAGCTTCTGGAACCTGTTAGATTTCATATACATAGGTGACCCAACATTGGGTTAGAGATCAGAGATAGGCAGGCATAGAGATCGAGTTGAAACTGCAGCCAGAAGATAGCTTGCTTCCTCCTCTCTCTCTCATTCACGCCCGTATCCCAGTTTAGTGTCGAAAGTGTTCAGTGTGTTCCAGTGTGTCTTCTCAGTGCACCTGTGCCCCAAAACAAATTATATGTCACGCAACACTAACAGGGGATTTTATAATTCATTGTATTAGGGTGAGTGTTGGCATTGTATAACGTTTTTTTGTAAACGGACATATAGGCAGGATAGGTTTATAAAGTTATCTGATTACCTATTATTTACTTAGAGTCAAACTTAAACATTGTGTTATTTCAGAAGGATTTCAAGCGTTTGTACCATTTTCTTTGCCTTATTTCTTTACTTAGGTTAAGGTTAATTCATATATAATAATTCAAATCAAGTTATGTAATTTCAGATCGTAATATTATTGTCTTATTCTAAGTTTTGTTCAGATTTAATTTTCTCCAGTTAATTATTTTATTTTTGTGTAAATTCTTTCAAAGTGTTACAATTTATAAAGAATATATTTATTTTTCTAACGAGTGTGTTATTCCGATCATCACCGATTAGGACCAAGTTCCGCTTAATTTATGTTAAGAACCACAGTGAGAGTTAAATAAGTGATAATAATACTTGAAGGTAATTACCCAGTTTTGAGTGTGCTTAAGAGACCTTCAGCTCTTCAGTGTTTTATATATTGCTGTCTGGGAGTTATTTAACAGTCTCAGAATACGGATATTAATGTTTTAAAGAGTAACAATTTTAATGTAAAAGCAAGCATATAATATAATAAATAAATATATATATATATATATATATATATATATATATATATATATATACATAAATATATATATATATATATATATATATATATATATATATATATATATATATATATATGTATATGTATATATATATATATATATATATATATATATATATATATATATATATATATATATATTATAATGTTTGGATCCTGGGTTTGAGCACCTAAAATCTATAATACGATTAGGACTACCGAAGTCGGGGCACCAACAAAATATACAATACATATATATATATATATATATATATATATATATATATATATATATATATATATATATATATATATATATATGTTTGGATCCTGGGTTTGAGCCCCTAAAATCTATTATGTGATTATGACTACCGAAGTCGGGGCATGAACAAAATATACAATAATATATATATATATATATATATATATATATATATATATATATATATATATATATATATATATATATATATATATATATATATATTTATACACATGGATATATATATATATATATATATATATATATATATATATATATATATATATGTATGTATAGTATATATTTATATACAGTATATATATATATATATATATATATATATATATATATATATATATATATATATATATATATATAGGCTATGACTTTGCCAAGTTTCATGTTCATACCTGCTATAGGCGTGCCATGGCTGTCATGTTTGTTTGCAAGTGAAGATTTTTAGCTGAAAAATCAGGTAGGAGCAGGATAAGCTACCAATCCTAAAGTTTTAGGTTTATCTAAATGATTATCACCGGGTTTAATGGGTGTTATATGAACAACATTCATACCAATTTCTGCGTTGATACATACCATCGAAAAGTCACAGTAGCTATTTTTTCAAATCCACGGAACGCCGATTTTCAACAGCGTCCTAAATTACACATAGAATACTTTACATTTATAAATTAAATTTGAACATTAACATCATTAAAACATATTTTTTATTTATAAACTATCAAAAGACTTACGTAAGCCTGTTCAACAAAAAAACATTTGCTGCAAGTTTGAACTTTTGAAGTTCTACTGATTCTACTACCGGATTAAGAAGACCATTCTACAACTTGGTCACAGCTGGAATATAACTTCTAGAGTACTGTGCAGTATTGAGCCTCATAATGGAGAAGGCCTGACTAATAGAACAAACTGCATACCTAGTATTAAGAAGAGGATGTAACTGCCCTGGAAGATCTGCATTTAAGTGATGGTCAGAATTTTACAAAATCTCACGTAACATGCATAATTAACTAATTGAATGATGGTGCCAGAGATTAATATCTAGATCAAGAATATGAAACTAATTGATCATAAATTCCTGTCCGAAAAATTAAGATGATATTCAGCAGCTGAATACCAAACAGAAAACAATACTCGAAACAAGGTATAAGGAAAGAATTAAACACTCTTTCAGAATAGACTGATCACCGAAAATCTTGAAAGACTTTCTCAATAAACCATTTTTTGTACAATTGAAGAAGACACAGATCTAATGTGTGTCTCAAAAGTAAATTTGCTGTCGAGAATCACACTTAAATTTTAAAAGAGTTATACAAAGTTAAAGAAACATTATCAATGTTGAGATCTGGATGATGAGACATACGGTCCTTGACATACTTACAATCATACTTTGAGTTTTGTTAGGATTCAACTTCATACCCCACAATTTGCACCATGTACTAATTTTATCTAGATCTGTATTAAGGGATTCAGCAACCCCAGATCTACATTCAGGTGGTGAAATTGATGCAAAGAGAGTAGCATCATATGCATATGCAACAAACTCGTTTACTAGACCAAACCACGTGTCATGTGTATATAGTATGAAAAGTAATGGGCCAAGAACACTACCCTGTGGAACACCAGATCTCACATTCCTATACTTACTATGGTTCCCATCAACAACAACTCTTTGCGATCTATTACTTAAAAATCCAATAATGATGCTAAGAAACGACCCACCTACTTCCAACTGTTTGAGTTTGGAAACAAGGGCCTCATGATTAACTTTGTCAAAGGTAGCACTAAGATCAAGGCCAATCACACGAACTTCCTGACCATAATCAAGGGATTTCTGCATTTGAGATTGTAAGAAGAGCCTCACATGGTTCAAGGCCTTCACGAAAACCAAATTGCAAACAAGGCAACAGATGATTACCTTCACCAAACCTATTAAGACGTTTTGCCAGAAGACGATCAAAAACTTTAGATTATATGGGAATTATGGAAATTTGGCTCTAATCAGTTGGACTTGAACTACCATAAATGCATTTACATAGTGAAGTAACATTACCAATTTTACAAAAATTGCTAAAAGCTCCTCCTCTTGCTAACTTGCGCAATATAACAAATCACTTTAGAGCTAAGAAATCTGCAGTCTCTATAAAAACAAAGGGAAAATACCCTTTGGATTTACACCTCTATATGCATCAAGGTCCATCAACAGAGCTTTAATTTCACGAGACTCAAAAGCTAAAGTTGTTTTTAGCCTCAGAAAACAGAACTGAGGAAGTTAGAGTTTATCATTACTCTGCCTGGTGTCAAACACATCTGCCAAAAGGGATGCCTTTTCCTTTGGTCACTGAGTGAGAGAACCACCTGGTTTAAGTAAAAGAGGAACTATTGCATCTAAACTAGAGTTCAAATTTAAGTGTGGTCCACCACTGATGTTCCTGGGTTGTGTCAGAAAAGGCTTTTTTTATGGTTAAATCGTATTCTTTTTCATGTGAAGCAAAAGCTCTCTTAGCAAAGGTTCCAAGCTGAGTATAGTTATTCCAGGTCAAATCTGATCTGTTACCCTTTCAAAGATGATAGGCCACCTGCTTCACCAAATAAGCACGTCTACAATCATCATTGAAGCATGGTTGGTCCTTCACTCAGTAACTTCATACACGAGAAGGGATACACCTATCTATTATGCTGACTAGACTAGATTCACATTCAAAGGGTCTACAGATCAACGCTACTGTACAATTGTGACCAATTCAAGCCCAAACGATCATGCAAAATCCCATCGCCGTCTGCTTGAAATTTTATATAAACCTTACATGAGTGAAATACATCAAGGACAGGCTGCTCAGTCTTCACTACTAATGAAATCAGGGCATGATCAGATGTCCCAATTGGGGAACCACATATTCAAATGAAAATTTCACGGATTGATGGAAAACAGTTTTTCACTTCCTGCCAAATTTCATGGTAAAATCTAAAATTGAATAGACACAGCTATCACGTAGCCTTCTTAAATGTGCTGTTAAATCTAGAAAAATTACAGTGAACTGTGATATAGTGAGTGACATAAAAGAGGGGCAATGCCAATTTCATAAATGATATAAGTCCTGAGTTGCAGCTCATAGTAAATTAATTATCAGTTAGAATAGCCAAGTGATATATAGAACTTTCTAATGCCTTTTTTCATTATGAAAAGGAAGTTTTTTTGAGAAAAATGTTGAGGGTATTTACTTTGTACATGTTTTTTTTTTTTTTGGGGGGGGGGGGGTGCGGGCCGGCCCACATGATATATATCTACATTAAATTACTTATGATTTTAGTGAGGTCTAGTGATATATTGGGCTTTTCTAATGTCAATTCTATAAACATTGACTATTATAATACAATAATATTCACTCTGTATGCAGTACTTCATTTTTTTAGCCAAATGTTACACATTTTATTTGAATTAGTAATGGTTATAGTGGAAATATATCTAAATTTTTGTTATGTTAGCACAGGCTAGGGATATACAAAGGTTTATTTTGCCCTTTTCTTTGTGAAAATCGATTTGAGTTTAAATGACAACTAAAACCATATATTCACTCGTGGATATTCGGCCATTATTACATTAATAAGAAATATGTAAATGCCAAATATATTAGTGATGAGTATAACTAATAATTGGAATTTTTTTTAGCTTCCAATAACTAGCTTTCATTCCTATGAGATTCCCAAGTCTAAGTCGGTGATACCTCCTTCCCCCCAAAAAAAATGCTATGAGAGTGAGATCGAAGTCAAATATGAGATATTAAAACCCAGTGACTATGTGACCCCTGCCCTCAGTTTCAGCTCATACACAAACTTGTTTCTCGAGAGTTAAAAACACTGATTTAAATAGTTAAATGATTGCATTTTGTTTATTTACTCTCACGAATTGTATTAATTATATGACCACTGAAGGGTTAACTTCACTTACCTTATGGGCTAATTGTGTTTATTTATAGTGTTTACCAAGAATTTATGAGTGGTTCTTGCAGAAAACCAAGGTTGCGGTAAGATCATGCAAGTAATATGCTCTAAGGGGCCCCCAGGTGGACCTTCCCTTAAGGGCATATAGTCTCTCTTACCCCTTACAATGCAGAGAATAACTGATGCCATGACAAAGGGTTGAGTATCCCGTAAGGGCAAAGAATATATCAGTTGCTATGCTGCAACTATAGGTAGTAAAGAAAAGGTATAAAAAATCTATTGCTATAGCCTTGTAAAGAGTGTCCTGTTAAGTTGCTCTGTCTCTTGTAGACAGCCTCTCTAAAGACGTTGACCACCAATTGGTTTTGTGGAACTTTAAGGATGCACCAAAGACCACAATCTTTATATGCTCGAAGGATGGCCCCGATGGCGCTTCCCCTAAGGATTCACATCCACTGAGGATCTGAACCTCAGACCACTTCTTGTGGAACCTCAAAGTTGTGGGAAGATCACGCACATATAGGCTCTCATAATAGATTTCCGAACCAAAGGAAATCGTGTTTTGAAATCTTCTTTTGGAGTAACCAAATTTTAAAAACAGATGAGAAATATCCTGTCTGACAGGGACTGTCTTCTTCTGGTATTCCCTGGCTGTGTTTCAAGACTGAGTAACGGATTATCCATATCATTCTCTCCCCCATACTTTGAGGGTGAAAAAAAAGGCAAACAATACAGACCCCATTACCTTCTTGATTGAAGCAAGGGAAAGAAAGAAAAACAGGTTATAAGGTTGAGAATCAGTCCACAGAGTTTGAAAGATGACATATAGAGGGTTCTAAGAACCTATATCACATTCCAAGATGGGGATTAAATGAGAAGAGGGGGATAAGTCCCTTCAGCCTAGAGACTTGGCTCAAGGCTGACCGAAACCCTTTACTGTTATGACCTAAAGGGACTTTTCGATCCTCCTAATGCTTAAAGGTCTAAAAATTATGTAATAGAAGTTTTGCAGGAAGCAATATCCCTCCTTTGGTAGACCTATACAGAAACACCTTGTGGAAGTTTCAGATGTGTCGTTATCGTGGCAATTTTGGGAATTCTGGAAGTCCTCTTAGAACTTCTGAAAGAAGATCTATCTGGTTTGGATACCATCCCGCTTGTAGCTACTTTGTGGCGGCTAGCATCACTAACGTCTTGGGACAGGTGAATTCTGTTCATTGCCTGATGAAGCAGACAGGAGGAAGGAAAAAAGTAGAAAAAATCTGTTTAATATGACGGTTGTTGGAAGGTATCCTCCATCACCGCTCCTTAGTTTGGAACTAGAGAACCAGGCACCGGGAGTTTGACTTTCAGGGGAGTATTGAACTTATTCAGAGTTGGCGAAATTTCACAAATTCTCATGACTCTTTGCCACTTAAAGGAAGGAAAAAAATCTGACCCTACCAACGTCTCTGGTTGGCTTACATGGTTTGCAAATATGTTCCTCTTCCTGGGAATGAAACTTACTGACAGAGGCAACGCAACCTTGAACCTTAAAGTAAATTACCACTGCTTGCTGGCATAGCAGAAGGGATAATGAGTCAGAAATGCTTGGTTAATTCTACATCATAGAGTGGTCATTAAGGGTTTCTGATTCGTCTAGCAGGCCGCTTCCATCTATATGTAATAGATATGGAAAATGTATTCTTCATGGACCATAGGCCTGAGATCTTATTATTCTAAGGTTAGCATTCCCCATTTTGCTAAGAAACATCCTAGAACTCTCTAGGTGGAACCTGTAGAGGAGTGTTTGCCATACACCAGCAGAGATATGTCACCACATCTCAGGGCATCAACAGTACGGGTCGATGTTAGTGACCACTGAGACTTCAGAGCCCACAGTGCCAAGCGAAGCTGTATCCTCCCGCAGGGGACCAGCTTTTCCAGACTTTACCACTTGCATAAATCTCAATACCTTTTTGGAAAATGAGAACTCTTTGGTTTTGACTGAGTCAATTTCTATTCCTAGGTATATGATACATTTTAGAGAGACAAGACTGGACTCCTCTAGGATATGTTGGGTCTTCAACTTCCTGCAGAAGTCGAGGGGATTCTCCTTATGGTTAACCAGTCGGGATCATTATTTTACTAGCAGGAGCCCATTGACTAAATACCATAAGAGCATGAAGTTTAAGGTATGAGCCCTTGTTGATACAATGTCAAGGATTCTGGTGAAGACCGGAGGAACTAAGGAAAAGCTTAAGCACAGCACTTCGAAAATGTAGACCTTGTTCTTGATAAGGAATCACAGGTACTTTCTAAATCTGGGGTGAATAAGAACCTAAGAGTATGTGTCTATCATGACTATGGTCAACAGGAATTCCTTCTTCTTGATGGCCTGGCTTGTGGCCGGGACTTCCATGTAGAACCTTGTTGCAAAACAAACTGGTTCCAGAAGGAGACTTTTATGAATGGTTTCGCACACCTTGCCAGATTTTTGACAAGAAACAGGTTGTTGGGAAAGACTGAGTCCATATCTTTCTCCATAAATAGATCTCTTGGAGACTCCTTCAAATAGTATGGTCGAACTGCCAGAGCCCAAACTAATGAGGGAGGACAGTCCATTAACAGAACCCAATGCCCTGAATGATGAACTCCTGCTGTCCAAGGATCGGCCTTGAAGAACTAATACCTATCCCAATGGTTCTGTAGGCATCATTCCACCGGTGGTGAAAAGGAGGACTTGTTCCCCCTAGCGGGAATACTACAGCCATCACTTCTTTGTCCGGAGAGGCTGCTGACCCAGCTTCCTAGGCTATTGCAAGTCTGTAGCAGGCAACAAGTGTCTGAGTTAAAGCCTAGAGATAGAAGCTGATGAAGGAACATATCCAGGGGTTGTTTTTTTTATGGAAGTGTCCTTGCCAGACTGAGTTTTGAGTTCCACTCAAACGCGGTAGTTTCTTTAGTGTCTGCAACCTCCCTATCGTTGTGAGCTAAGGATGAGGGTTTGGGGAAGCCTATAGGTCTATCCACTGAGCCATCAGCAGCCATTGCCTGGCCCTCACTGGTCCTAGCTTGGGGTGGAGGGGATGCTTTGGCACTGATCATATTTATATATGGTTAGTCTCTAGGGCACAATTGTCCTGATTGCTAGGGTAATTTCACTGTCCCTTGCATCTACCATTCATGAGTGGCCTTGAACCTTTAAACAAGTTTCATTCGCTTATGTAGTTGGGCAGTGATTGAAAGTTCAGGGTATGAATTTCTGTGGTATGAAATGGCTTTATAGCCGATGCACGGAGGGATTCCCTCACACATTACAATGGTGGCTCGTTTAGTGACGTTACTAGCAAACAAAGAATTAAGGAATGGGAATCAATGGTTGTTACATTAGCTCGCTGAGCTTTGCTTAGAAGGGGAAGGAGCAATGATACTTTGAAAGTTCGGTTTAAGCCAGATGTCTTTGTTGTCACTACTGAAGCAGTCTGAACAACATCGATAGAAATAGTAGGGGAATTCTGGAAACAATCATGAGAATTTTTAGGAGGAGAGCAATCCCAAGTGCCCCTGGGCATACAAGGCAAGCTGGAATCGTGCAAACGAATAAGGGAAAGATATAGATCTCCCAACTGGGCTACTTAAGCACGTTGGGAAAACGTAGTCTTTACTCATGGGTGTGTTGTTGTAGTGTGGGAACAAAGGGAGACTTTTAACACTTTCACAGGTGATGCCTCAAAGAGTGTAAAGTCCTCTCTCAGAAACTCCACCATAAAGCAATCAACATTCCTTGTGTGAAACAAAGAGCATCCGTGTAAGTTAAAGTATTCAGACACTAATGGCACTGACTAGTCATCATTTATCCCATGGGATGTTTACATATTCACAAAGTTATCATAGATAATAAAATGTAATTCATGTTCGTTAACTTTGTATCCAATGATGGAACAATGCTAAAAGATTTTTTAAAGAGTATTCTTACTCTCTCAATCATTATTCCAGGAATGATGAAATACAAGTGTAAGAAAAAGAAAGGATCTAAATCATCATAATTGCCCATATGTTAGTGTTCTCTACTTATGGTGAAATTATTGTGTGGCACCACTACTATGAGAACTGACACTGAAGCCTGTAGAAAGGGGGTTACTTTTTTACACCACTATCAAAAGCGAGACACTAAATACAACGGCTCGTTTATCCCTGTGTGCCTTCTAACATGTAGCCTTTGGTCCTCTAACTTCAATAGATCATGAAACAAATGGTATTGAAGGACCAATCTCTGATTAACTGTAGAGATACCAGCAGTGGATGAAGGAATGTGGTCACTTGAGGAGTTTCAGTTCCTTGGTTAGGGTAGAAATACGCAATGCAACATTAGCTCGCTTTAATTAAATTATAGCTGGCTACACAGTCAAGTCTACAAAGACTAAATCAAGTTTTGCAGTGTGTTGAACGAAATATTATCCTTTTCTTTTTTAAAGCAACCAGGTTTACATAGCTATAGCCATTTTATTCCTTTTCTTTCTCCGTTGTTGAATAGTTCCTCTCTTAACACAATCAAGTTTTTAGATTATTGGATATAATCATTTTGGTCCTTTCTTCTTGGTTGTTAAACAGATATCCTTTTAACACGATCAAGTTTACAATATACTAGCTATAGTAATTTGGTTCTTTATACACGGCTGTTAAACAGTTTTTGCTTTCAAATCCACAGGCAAAGTTCTGTCATTGGGTAAAAAGGGAAAGGTGGGCATCTTCTCTCTTAGTTTCTGCAGGATGAATTTTTGAAGCACGCCCATGGATGCATTCATTGGCCACAGTGAACAAAAGGTCGCCCTGTTTGAAATGAAGGAACATAATTGTGTAGAAATGTCAAGAAAGGGTAGTCTTAAGATTTTAAAACCTAGGGGTTATGAAATTCAGCTTGAAGAAATGCTTCTGTTTAAGAAATGGTAATCTGATCATAAAGGAAAAAACATTGAAAAAGATAATTTTAATCTTTTATTTGAGAGGATTACAGGGGTTCTTATTCATCTGTTATGGACAAGGATCACGTAAAAACTTACAGGTAAAAATCTGTGTCAAAGGATTTAGTTTAATTATCATTGGTTAGCCTCGTACACAAGTAACTAATCTCGTATTATTGAAGGACAGGTAGATATTTACAACAGATAACTGCATCAAAGGATTTGGCTTTCGAAAAGGGTAAAGATTTAATTGAAGCATTAGCGGATGGTCTTGAAAAGGCAAGTAACTAATCAACACAAGTTTTTTAAAGTAGGTTTAATGGTATATGCTGGAGGCAGAACTCATCACAACTGTGTTTCACCCAAATGTGTGACATTCCTATTGGCTTAAGGGATTGTCATTTTTATGAGACAGATGGCTGCGTTGATCTCCTTTGGTATCTTAAGATTCAGGTGACATTCGAGTAAAAAATCATAAATGAACATGGGGTCAGTTAATCTAGCAATTAGCAATACAAATATTTGCATTAAAATGCAACATATTTAAAGAGACAGGGGATAAAAAGTCATTGGTTTTTAAACCAAACACAGATATAGAGGGCTGAGGATTAGAGACATGCATTTCAGTTTGAAATCCTTGTACTATTTTGGACACTGCTCTCAAAAGTGTGAGAGGGAGCACCAGGATAATTCCTTTCAGAAGTGGAATCTGATGGATGAAAAAGACCATTCTGATGCAGAGGACATAGAGCATTTGTTACAAGTCATATATCTGTTTTGCTTCTCAGATGGTTAAGCACATTGTATTGCCAGTGGTAACTCCTGAGGAAAAGGGGGTAAGCTTTCCCGGTACCTTTTTCCTCTCCTGTTTCTGAAAGAAGAAATACTCAAAAGCAAAGCTTTCCTTGACATATATGTGTTTTTCAGAACTCGAGGAACAACAACAGGTAAAGATTTTTCCTATGAGTAATCCTTGGAAAAATAATAAAATATAACTAATGTTGTCAACCAGAGTTGATTAATATAAAGTTTATCCAGTGGTAACAATTTTATGTGCATGAGAAAACTTCACGATTATGTCGAGCATCCTTAGGAAAGCCACAAAGTTTGATTGCTATGCCCCATTGGCAATAATATATTTATAAAAATATTACCAACATATGATATAAAAAAAAAATATTGGTCGTCATCCTTAGTTCCACAGTCATTGAAAGCTCCAAATAAAAAGAAATGGACAGGAAGACAATATATGTAATATGAAGAAGCTTACACTTTCAATGTCTAAGAAAGGCAATGAGGTAGGGGAACAATCCCACTTTGTTCATTTCTCTGTTATCAGTACTATATTTCTCCCATAGGGAAAATGATAACTCCAAATAAAATTAATTATATTAATGAATATGGGATTGAATCGCACACATGGATGAAAAAGGCCATTCTGATGCAGAGGACATAGAGCATTTGTTACAAGGCATATAGGAACAACAACAGGTAAAGATTTTTCCTATGAGTAATCCTTGGAAAAATAATAAAATAAAACTAATGTTGTCAACCAGAGTTGATTATTATAAAGTTTAACCAGTGGTAACAATTTTATGTGCATGAGAAAACTTCACGATTATGTCGAGCATCCTTAGGAAAGCCACAAAGTTTGATTGCTATGCCCCATTGGCAATAATATATTTATAAAAATATTACCAACATATGATATAAAAAAAAAAAAATATTGGTCGTCATCCTTAGGTCCAGTCATTGAAAGCTCCAAATAAAAAGAAATGGACAGGAAGACATTATATATAATATGAAGAAGCTTACACTTTCACTGTCTAAGAAAGGCAATGAGGTAGAGGAACAATCCCACTTTGTTCATTTCTCTGTTATCAGTACTATATTTCTCCCATAGGGAAAATGATAACTCCAAATAAAATTAATTATATTAATGAATATGTGATTGAATCACACACATGGATGAAAAAGGCCATTCTGATGCAGAGGACATAGAGCATTTGTTACAAGGCATATATCTGCTTTGCTTTTCAGATGGTTAATCGCATCGTATTGGCAGTGGTAACCCCTGAAGAAAAGGGGGCAAGCTTTCCCGGTACCTTTTTCCTCTCCTGCTTCTGAAAGAAAAAACACTCAAAATCAAAGCATTCCTTGTCACATATGTACTTTTCAGAACTTAAGGAACAACAACAGGTAAAAGATTTTCCTATGAGTAATCCTTGGAAAAATAGTAAAATATAAATAATGTTGTCAACCAAAGTTGACTGATATAAAGTTTAACCAGTGGTAACAATTTTATGTGCATGAGAAAACTTCACGATTATGTCGAGCATCCTTAGGAAAGCTACAAAGCTTGATTGCTATGCCCTATGGGCAATAATATATTTATAAAAATATTACCAACATATGATAAAAAAAAGAATTATTGGTCGTCATCCTTAATTCCTCAGTCATTGAAAGCTCCAAATAAAAAGTAATGGACAGGAAGATATTGTATGTAATATGAAGATGCTTACACTTTCACTGTCTAAGAAAGGCAATGAGGTAGGGGAAAGATCCCACTTTGTTCATTTCTCTGTTATCAGTACTATATTTCTCCCATAGGGAAAATGATAACTCCCAATAAAATTAATTATATTAATGAATCTGGGATTGAATCACACACATGGATGAAAAGGGCCATTCTGATGCAGAGGACATAGAGCATTTGTTACAAGGCATATATCTGCTTTGCTTTTCAGATGGTTAATCACATCTTATTAGCAGTGGTAACCCCTGAAGAAAAGGGAGTAAGCTTCCCCGGTACCTTTTTCCTCTCCTGTTTCAGAAAGAAGAAACAATCAAAATCAAAGCATTCCTTGGCACATATCATGTGCTTTTCAGAACTTAAGAAACAACAACAGGTAAAAGATTTTCCCATGAGTAATCCTTGGAAAAATAGTAAAATATAAATAATGCTGTCAACCAGAGTTGACTGATATAAAGTTTAACTAGTGGTAACAATTTTATGTGCATGAAAAAACTTCACGATTATGTAGTTCATCCTTAGGAAAGCTACAAAGCTTGATTGCTATGCCCTATGGGCAATAATATATTTACAATAATATTACCAACATATGATATAAAAAAGAATTATTGGTCGTCATCCTTAGTTCCCCAGTCATTGAAAGCTCCAAATAAAAAGTAATGAATAGGAAGATATTGTATGTAATATGTAGAAGCTTACACTTTCACTGTCTAAGAAAGGCAGTGAGTTAGGGGAACAATCCCACTTTGTTCATTTTTCTGTTATCAGTACTATATTTCTCCCATAGGGAGAATGATAACTCCCAATAAAAATAATGATATTAATGAAACTGGGATTGAATTACACACATGCGGCGTAAATGCCTTAGGGATGTGATCAGTCTCTGTGACATTTTATATGTGAAAGGCCAGTATATGTAGGGAATTTTGTGATGTCAGGGGTGGTGGTGCATTATATGATATCAACACACACAGGAGTGGCTTCTATGATGCCAGCACACATAAGGAAAGTGGCTTATGTAGATACTGCTGCTAGAGAACGTTCACGTACTATAAAACAAGCAGTTTAAACATGAGTTGTTCTTACATATAATAATGATTTTATCCTACCAAAACATATTTGGAGTGAAATGATAAAATCATTACAGGCGTATGCGGGAAACGAGGGAAAGGTACGAATCTTTTTACAGGAATGCCTCAATACTTGGGAAACGGCAGTTTCAACGCAAGTGTAATGTTCTGGGTGAGAATGAAGGAAAACTTTCAGCACTTTCAATAAGGACATCTCTGAAAGTGAACAGTTATCCTTCTGCTGGGGCTTTGTCACAAAGGATACATGTGAAATAATAAGAGGAACTACAGTAAAAGAATCAAGGTATCAGGTAACCTAAGCGCAAATGAGACTTAATTGTAGAGCGAGATCAACTTCTTGACTCGGTCAGGAGAGTAGTAAAGCTTCCCTAAGCATTGCAGCTGTGGAGTTGTCTAGTAACCTATTTAATAGTTACCAGTTAGGCATCTTTCTCCTTTTTCTGGTCATAGAGAATCAACATTGGAGTAAACCAATATAAATTATTCAAAAGTTACTATATTCATAGGAATAACGTAATTGTTTTATAAGATAATTCATATAATCTCTTTATATAACCTACCACATATATTTCATCTGCATTCAATTCTATTTTTCAGTGTTATGTGGAAATACTTCTGTAAGTAGAGTATTTTTGTAAGTAATATGTACTGTGACATATCCTTTTTTCTCCTACTATATTAAACGGTAGTTGTCAATAATTTTGTTTAAGAACATGATTTTTTTTTATTAAAAATATTTTGTTTAAATAAAATATATATATTTTGTCAACATTCAATGATATTTTCAATGTCAATTTTGATTAATATGAAGATATCTTGTAAAGTATTTTACATATTCTAATCATGTAAGATTTATTTGTTATAAAATGTAATGTAGCTATAGTTTTTTTTTTTTTTTTTTTTTTTTTGGTAATTGAGTAATCATTGTTATTTTTCCCAGTAAGTTTCACTTAATATGGAGATATTTTATGAAGCGCTCTGTAAAATATATTCTTATTCATAAAAATCAATGATATTTTCTGTTGAAATATCATTTATAATTTATTAATAAAAATATACAGGCTAATTCAATCAAAGTATCTGCCAAATATTACAGATTACAGATAACAGAAGAAATAAGAATTCATAATATAGAAGGCTACATCTTCTCTGGTACCCAGGTAGAAGTTACACTTTAAGTTACCGGGAAGATGTTCTCCTGAAAACTTGAACTAGTAAGGCTCATAGTGTACAAATACAGCATTGGAAGCGCAGAAAAACAATGTCACCCCTCCATTCGTGACATTTAGCTTCCTATATGAAAATAAAGAAAATTTCACCTACATATAAGAATAAAATAGAGGCAATATTTTGACACAGTCTTAGTCAACGTTCTTGAGGTCGAAGTTTCAGTAAGTTTGATTTTGGTTATATTACATCTTTTCCAAGACAGCTTGCCTGACTGTCTCCGTATTTTTAAGGACCTAAAATAGTAGAACATATCATTAGCTATTTAAAACGATTATTTATTCATACATGTCAAAAATAGATATTCGAAATTAAACCACACTATATTTAAAATTTGATTAAAGGAAATTGTTGTAATATTTACCTTTACAAGTAGGAAATCTTCACCTTACTAACTTTCAAGATCAAACCTCAGTTTCTTCGTAGGTCTCCTATCTTCGATGGTTGTGATGACCTCAGATTCCTCACCTGACACGGACTGTACATTGTTCTTCAGATAGGGCAGTGGTTGCATTAGAAAACTATAGATAAAATAAAAATAACAACATATTAATATATATTTGGATTCACCATGTAACAATTTTTTTACAAAAGTTTTGTTTATATTAATTTTTATACGGTTTATTAATATAATTTTTCCTGCCATTCCAAAAATGTAATTATTTTTTCTGTATCATCGACCGTTACAAAAATACGAGGTCTGTTAGAAAAGTAACCTGCCTTATTTCTTGGGAAAATCTGATTTGAATCAAGCGCGATTGCATGAGCCGACCTTAAACCTTCATGCGCATGCGTGATTTTTTCCCGCCTGTCGGTAGAGTCAGTTATTGGCAAGCAGCATTGGCGTGAGGTAGTGTGTCGTGCTCTCGGCAGTTTTTCATTGCAAGGAAAATGACGGAACAACTGGAGCAGCGCTATTGAGTCAAATTTTGTTTCAGGTCTATTTCTGATATCTTTACTTAGTAAGATGGCTACTAGAGGATGTAAAAATTCTCCAGATACATTTTGCTATGTGTGTGGATATTATATTGGAAAAAAACAAGTATTACATAAAATTGTGAAAGGTGCCAAATTGTGGATAGCGTACAGACTCTATTTCGGAATGCCCATGGGTGATCAGGACAAGCCATGGGCCCCTCATGTGATATGTGGAAGCTGCCGTTCTACTCTAGAAGGATGGCTAAGAGGTACAGGAAGAGCAATGCCTTTTGCCATTCCTAGAGTATGGAGAGAACCGAAGAACCATCACGATGACTGTTTTTTTTGCACGGTTGATGTGACAAAGTACAGAAAAGTGAAAGGAAGACAAGCTCTTCATTATCCAGACATACCATCATCTAGAGCACCTGTCCCACATGATGACTGCTTACCAGTACCACAGCCACCAGAAAATGTAAGTATTGTTATCATATTCTCCAAAAAGTTTTCATTTAATTAATTTGAGTATTTACTCTGCATTAATTTTCCTAAGTACTAATTTTATTCAAGTCTTTGTTGAAGTTGCTATATGTGCTTATTTCTTTCTTTCCAGGTAGATGATGGAATGGATATTTCATCTGAAGGGTCAGCAAGTAGCAACAACCAAGAAATGGAAGAAGTTTTCGTACCAAGAATGACTTTGGAGCCTCATTTTCCAAATCAGAGTGAACTAGATGATTTAATTAGGGACTTAGGTCTTACTAAGTCAGGAGCTGAACTTCTTTCATCAAGGTTGAAGGAATGGAATCTACTAGGACAAGACTGCGGGATAACTGGGTACCGGAAACGACATGAAGAATTTGAAATTTACTATGACATTAGTGATGATCTGTGTTATTGTAAGGATGTAACTGGTTTGTTTACTGCTCTTGGACTCAAGCATGATCCTACAAATTGGCGGCTGTTTATTGATAGCTCAACACGAAGTCTCAAAGCAGTATTACTCCACAATGGAAACAAATATCCATCTTTGCCTCTTGCTCACTCAGTACAAAAGAAAGAAAACTATGAAAATGTCAGACGGCTTCTTAATAAAATAAATTATGATGAATTCAAATGGAATGTTTGTGGGGATTTCAAGATGCTCGCATTTTTGCTTGGTTTGCTAGGGGGATACACAAAGTATTCATGTTTCCTTTGCTTATGGGACAGCAGAGCTGATGATGATCATTTTAAGAAAGTTCATTGGCCCCCACGAATGGAACTGCAGCCGGGAATGTTAAATGTTCACAGAGAGCTCCTAGTAGATTCCAACAAAGTTTTATTGCCCCCACTTCACATTAAACTAGGATTGATTAAACAGTTTGTGAAAGCCTTGGATTTTGGAGGAGAAGCTTTTCAGGAAATTCGCCTTATGTTTCCAAAACTATCTGAGGCTAAGATAAAGGGTGGTATATTCGTTGGACCCCAGGTAAACACAATGTTGAAGTCGGAGAAACTGGAAAGAGCGATGACAAAAATTGAAAAAGAAGCCTGGTGTGCATTTCGTGATGTAGTCCATGGATTCCTAGGAAATAACAAAGATCCTAATTACAAACAACTGGTAGCAAAACTTATTGAGAACTTCTGGAAGCTTGGTTGTCGTATGTCCTTGAAAATTCATTTTTTGCATTCTCACATTGATTTCTTCCCAGAAAATTTTGGTGATGTCAGTGAAGAGCAGGGTGAAAGATTTCACCAGGACATAGCAACTATGGAAAGAAGATATCAAGGACGATGGAATACTGCTATGATGGGAGATTACATATGGTCTCTAATGAGAGAAGATGAAAATATTCACTCTAGAAAATCTCGATCGTCCAAGCACTTCTGATCATAAAATAGGAGTTATCAAAGTATTTACAATGCAGAGCTGTATAATGTCTTTTGTTCTAATATTGTACTGCCTATATAATTTTCAATATATGAAAAAAATAATAAATGTTCGTTAATTATCCTTAAAAGAGGGAAAGAGAAATTGCATACATAACAAGAAAATATTGAATTTAGAATAAGTTAAAAACTATCGATGTTACAGCAAAACTAATGTGATTTTCAAGTTCAGTAGCACAAAATACATATATAAACATCAAAAAATACATATAAACAAAACATGTGTTACATGATTTAGTTACATATGAAAACGTTATTGTCAACAGAGAATGCTTTATCACATTCTTTTTGACAATTCTTTTTCAATCAGAGGTCTTGGGCTTCTTATGATGGACATTGTGTTTCAAGAAAAAGTTAAATTCCTTGAGAAGCTAACTCTCAATTCTGTCAGGTCGCTCTCTGCTGCTTGGCCACTTTTCAGTTTTGTAAGGCATGGTATGAATAGATGTCAACCAGGCACTTACCTGGTCTTGTGATTGATGGGTCAATGGACTGTGCATTAGCAAGTGAGCAACGATTTTTGGCCATTTCCCTGGAGTTGACAAACTATTATACAAAATATATTCCGCCCACATTCACTTACCCAACATCCTTTCTTGGATGTTCGTAAGAAGGACGCATGGACTCTTCTTATTCCGTATCTGAAAAGTACTGCCATCTTTACTCTTCTTCTGTTTTGAAGAAAGGTTGTCCTCATCGTAACAAAAGTTGATCCTATCCGGTAAAGATGTAGCCCTCATCCCTAGATCGATAGTGACCATTGGTTATTGGCATTCATACATCACTGAAGTCTATGAAAGAATTTTCTTCACTGGATGTGCGAGAATCTCCTGCCTCGGAGAAGTAGAGTATAAAGATGCCTTAGAGTGGGTATGAAACAGCGTATGAAACTTGGGTGTTATCCAAATAAACATATATAACAATTATGCCCTGATATTTAGTAAATTTCGTGATGAAGGCATATCTCTTGACTGTAACTTGTCTTTCAATAACCAAATAAATAATATAGTAAAAATGGCAGGTTATCATCTTATATTCATTATTTTTTAGAAAGTAGTACCTGGCTGAGCATTCTGTTAAGAAACTTGTGACGAACTGTGTTACTACTACTACGATTGACTACTACAAATCCATCTACAATTTACCAAAAGTGCAACTTACTAAATTACAAAACAAAATAAACACAGAAGCAAACCTGATAAAAGGTGTTTCACCCTGAGAAAGGATCCC